>NC_090740.1:42884570-42909570 GCF_036898095.1 Palaemon carinicauda
ACCTTCAATGAATGCTTAAAACAACTGTAAAGATAAATACTACTCATCTGCAGAAAAACTATTCATTATAAATATTTTAAAAAATTAAGTAGAAAAAAAAAGACCTCACATAAAAATTCATAAAAAAAAAGTTTATACATATATACACAAATCCTTTTAGGAATTGATTCTTGAATGTTTAGGACACATCTTGATGTATTTTGGATGAAGTCAGACCCATGGAGGTGAAGATCTGAAATGAGAAAAAAAGGGTAACTTTTTTTGGCCAAAAAATTTTGTCCAAATTTCATGAATTTTTTAGGGTACCCAAATGAAATAGGAAGTGGCTAATTTTTTTAGGGAATAAACATATGTTATCCTAAAATAGAAATATGTAAAAAAATCTTCATTATTTTGTAAATTACATTAATATCAGGGGTCATATCTAAAGGTAATTTTTTGAGTACTTAGAAATTTCGTAAAAAAATACATATATTTAATATATAATATGACATTTATGCAGGTAAAAATATACCAAAATATCACAAATTCTATAGGGAACAAGAATATATATAGATAGGGCAACTTACGCTTCGGATATGTCCACAAAATGGCCGCCAACCACACTGACTCAGACTCCCTAATCTGCCACTTGAAATGTAGGAAGGGTATGTCAATTTCAAGGTGTTATTTACTAATCTAATTATTCTTGGATATGCATAAAAATTGTATGGTGGGTTGCTGGATAATTGTCGATTATTTTACGACTATAAAATTAAAATTCTGACCCCAAAAAATGTTTTTGAAGGGAAATGAAATCGAAAAACAAAATTTAAAACAATATAATATTTTAGCTAAAAAAATTTGATGATATTCAATAAAAAAAGAAGTAAACAAAATTTTCCGACGAATAAACATCTAGAGGAATCATTACTCTGTGATAGTTCCTTAGTACGTAGTAATTTTGAAAGAAATGGGAAAAAACGAAAAAGTGGCAATCGCAGGAAAATCGAACACATACCTATATATACGCCATATCTGGCTAAAAATAAAGATAGGCATGGGTAGCCAGATCATCTAGAAACACTTTCCAACACTATAAAAATACAAGTTTTGCGACACTACTTGCCAAATCCTTACGGTAACATGACTAAGCAAAAAAATGCAAAACAAATTAAAAGGGGCACTCGCGGGAAAATGGCCAACATTCTAATATACGGCATTTCAGAAAAAACAAAAATTCAGCCACGTACTAGGCAAACCATCAAGGCACATTTTCCGACAAATAAACATCTAAATGAATCATTACTCTGTGATAGTTCCTTAGTACGTAGTAATTTTGAAAGAAATGGGAAAAAAAAAAATGGCAATCACAGGAAAATCGAACACATACCTATATATACGCCATATCTGGCTAAAAAAAAGATAGGCATGGGTATCCAGATCATCTAGAAACACTTTCCAACACTATAAAAATATAAGTTTTGCGACACTACTTGCCAGTTCCTTACGGTAACATGACTAAGCAAAAAAATGCAAAACTAATAAAAAGGGGCACTCGCTGAAAAATGGCTAACATTCCAATATACGGCATTTCAGAAAAAAAAATACAGCCACGTGCTAGGCAAACCATCAAGGCACATTTTCCGACAAATAAACATATAAATGAATCATTACTCTATGATAGTTCCTTAGTACGTAGTAATTTTGAAAGAAATGGGAAAAAACGAAAAAATGGCAATCACAGGAAAATCGAACACATACCTATATATACGCCATATCTGGCTAAAAAAAAAGATAGGCATGGGTAGCCAGATCATCTAGAAACACTTTCCAACACTATAAAATTATAAGTTTTGCGACACTACTTGCCAATTCCTTACGGTCCCATGACTAAGCAAAAAAATGCAAAACAAATAAAAAGGGGCACTCGCGGAAAAATGGCCATTCTAATATACGGCATTTCAGAAAAAAAAAAATTTCAGCCACGTGCTAGGCAAACCATCAAGGCACATTTTCCGACAAATAAACATATAAATGAATCATTACTCTGTGATAGTTCCTTAGTACGTAGTAATTTTGAAAGAAATGGGAAAAAACGAAAAAATGGCAATCACAGGAAAATCGAACACATACCTATATATACGCCATATCTGGCTAAAAAAAAAGATAGGCATGGGTAGCCAGATCATCTAGAAACACTTTCCAACACTATAAAAATATAAGTTTTGCGACACTTCTTGCCAATTCCTTACGGTAACATGACTAAGTAAAAAAATGCAAAACAAATAAAAAGGGGCGCTCGCGGAAAAATTGGCCAACATTTTATTATACGTATTTCAGAAAAAAAAATTTCAGCCACGTGCTAGGCAAACCATCAAGGCACATTTTCCGACATATAAATATCTAAATGAATCATTACTCTGTGATAGTTCCTTAGTACGTAGTAATTTTGAAAGAAATGGGAAAAAACGAAAAAATGGCAATCACAGGAAAATCGAACACATACCTATATATACGCCATATCTGGCTAAAAAAAAAGATAGGCATGGGTAGCCAGATCATCTACAAACACTTTCCAACACTATAAAAATATAAGTTTTGCGACACTTCTTGCCAATTCCTTACGGTAACATGACTAAGTAAAAAAATGCAAAACAAATAAAAAGGGGCGCTCGCGGAAAAATTGGCCAACATTTTATTATACGCATTTCAGAAAAAAAAATTTCAGCCACGTGCTAGGCAAACCATCAAGGCACATTTTCCGACATATAAATATCTAAATGAATCATTACTCTGTGATAGTTCCTTAGTACGTAGTAATTTTGAAAGAAATGGGAAAAAACGAAAAAAAGGGCAATCACAGGAAAATCGAACACATACCTATATATACGCTATATCTGGCTAAAAAAAAATAGGCATGGGTAGCCAGATCATCTAGAAACACTTTCCAACACTATAAAAATATAAGTTTTGCGACACTACTTGCCAATTCCTTACGGTAACATGACTAAGCAAAAAAATGCAAAACAAATAAAAAGGGGCACTCGCGGAAAAATGGCCATTCTAATATACGGCATTTCAGAAAAAAAAAAATTTCAGCCACGTGCTAGGCAAACCATCAAGGCACATTTTCCGACAAATAAACATATAAATGAATCATTACTCTGTGATAGTTCCTTAGTACGTAGTAATTTTGAAAGAAATGGGAAAAAACAAAAAAATGGCAATCACAGGAAAATCGAACACATACCTATATATACGCCATATCTGGCTAAAAAAAAAGATAGGCATGGGTAGCCAGATCATCTACAAACACTTTCCAACATTATAAAAATATAAGTTTTGCGACACTTCTTGCCAATTCCTTACAGTAACATGACTAAGTAAAAAAATGCAAAACAAATAAAAAGGGGCACTCGCGGAAGAATTGGCCAACATTTTAATATACGCATTTCAGAAAAAAAAATTTCAGCCACGTGCTAGGCAAACCATCAAGGCACATTTTCCGACAAATAAACATCTAAATGAATCATTACTCTGTGATAGTTCCTTAGTATGTAGTAATTTTGAAAGAAATGGGAAAAAACGAAAAAATGGCAATCACAGGAAAATCTAACACATACCTATATATACGCTATATCTGGCTAAAAAAAGATAGGCATGGGTAGCCAGATCATCTAGAAACACTTTCCAACATTATAAAAATATAAGTTTTGCGACACTACTTGCCAATTCCTTACGGTAACATGACTAAGCAAAAAATGCAAAACAAATAAAAAGGGGCACTCGCGGAAAAATGCCCAACATTTTAATATACGGCATCTCAGATAAAAAAAAAGACATGCACGTGTTAGCCCAACCATCAAGGCACACTTTCTAACACATAAACATGAAAAAAAAATCAATAATATACGGCAATTCCTTACTACGTAGTAAATTTTTACAAATATTGAAAAAAAAACAGAAATTGGCAACCGCAGTTAAATACCAAATATACCAATAACTACGTCGTATCTGACAAAAACAAAGTCACGCATGAGTAGCCAGATCATCTAGACACACTTTCCAACACTAAAAAAGCAAAAGTTTTACGACACTATTTGGCAATATCTTACGGAAAAATTACTTGGCAAAAAAATGAAAAAAAATGAAAAAGGGGCACTCGCGGTAAAATGGTCCTCGTGGTGATGAACGACATTTTAACTAAAAAAAAGATCATGCACATGGTAGCCAAACAATCCACCAAGACTTTCCACAACTGATAACCTATACAAGTTGCACCATTCTACGACAATTTCATAATACGTAATAACTTTGATAATTATGCAAATTACCTTAGAAGGGTAAACTCGGTCGCGCTCGACCCCGACGCTTCTCAGAAATCGGGGAAGGAGTACAGCTACAGCAATGCACATCTGGACACTACTAGAGTGTGTAGGCGAGACACCTACTGCAGGCCGATCACCCACAAATTCAGTCACGGGGGTGAGTCACGTGAGAAAAACTTCTTTTTTTTTGACGCTCGGGGTCGCGGACGACCCACCGTACCGTTCCAGGGTTAAAAGGGGATCACACAAAAAATCCTGAAACTTTCTCCCTTTAATTCACAGTCCCAATCAATTAACTGTTCATTGCAGAATTAGACGACAGGTTTTAATACACTACCTACCGCCACCACATAATGCTTCAGTTCATGGACCTGCTTAGCATAGTGTTTGTAGAACATCCTGGATGATTTCCATCCAGTATATGAGCAAAGACCCTCAAAATCCATATACTGAAAAAAGTTCAGTGATGAAGCAATTTTTCTCGGATCATGACCTGTGGGAGTACTGTCAGGATGCACTCTATGAATAAAGAAGGTGAGCTTCACCCTCAGTTGTTTCAGGGACAAGTTTGATCCAGAGGTTTCTCCTTTGAAGAGCTGTCCTCCCCTGAAGTCAGAAGTTCTACGAAGATAGACCTTTAGAAACTCTACAGGGCATAGAGAGACATCTTCCTTCAGAGGGCAGATTCTCCAGGGACCCCACCTTTCAGTGGGTAGCTTGTTCTTAGCGAGAAAGGTAGGATAAGGAAAGAGATTCAGTTCTCCCGCTCCTGTGAACTGAATGTGGCCCTCATCTCTGGATAGGGCCACTATTTCACTAACTCTAGCCCAAGAGGCTAGAGCAAACAGAAAAATAACCTTAAGAGATATATCCTTAAGGGAACAATCTTCATTGTTCACAGATGAGGCATAATGTAGGACCTTGTCCAAAGACCATGAGATGGGCTTTGGCAGTGCTGCAAGCCTAAGCCTTACACATGCCTTCGGAATTTAATTAAAGATTTCATTCACAAGATCCACTTGAAAGGCATATAGAAGAGGTCTAGTCAAGGCTGACTTGCATGTAGTTATCATGTTGGCAGCCAGACCTTGATTATGAAGGAGGACAAAGAAGGACAGACAGAAGTTCATTGAAATTTCTTTTTGTCCTCTTGCTTTTACAAAAGCAACCCACTTTTTTCCAAGATGACTCATATTGTCTTCTAGTTGACTTAGACTTGTATTCTTCTAAGAATTCTATAGTGTCTTTTGAGATCCCAGATCTTTTCCTAGCTGGTAGGGCATGAAAATCATGAAATGAAGAGTTTGGGTTTTTTGTGATAAATCGAAGGCAATTAATTTCTAAACCTTCTGAGATAGTCGTGGGTTCAGAACTAGGGCCAGCCTCAGCTTCCGTTCATTCCCTAAACGGAACAGATTACTCTTGGGCTACTTGGGAGCCCATAGATCCACTCCTCCCTGGAAGGATCTCAGTGTGTTGAGGACCTTCAGCAGGAGATCGGATGGGATGAACAGGGATTCCTGAGTACATCCCTTCTATACTAGGGACATGATGTCTGTTATCTCCAGTAGAGGATCCTCGTATGTGTCTACTTATCGAGGTAGTTTTTTGATGATGCTCGTGACGAACAGGTCGGTCTGCAGTTCGGGGACTTGTTACCATCTGGGAAAGAATAGGTCTGCGTCCGTGGACCATTCTAACTCTATCGGGTTGAGCCCGAGTAGAACATCCGCTGTCACATTGCGGATCGATTGTACATGAACTGCTGATAGGTGCCATCCCTTTAGGTTAGGGATGGTTACCGTCACCTAGACTGTATGAAACGTTCTCTAGCCTTGTCGGTTCTGACGTCTCATTACCGCTTCGATGTCCCAGATCAACCTGAGGAAGTCTGATCTGCGTGGAGAGTGTCTCTATCCATGACAGGACCAACATGGTCTTCAATAGGCTTTTGGCATTTGACCATTGTAAGTGAAGCGATTAAGGAAAGACCAATATCGGTCCTTATAGATCTCTTCAAGCATTTGATGCATATCTTCTCCAGACTCTTAACACATCTTTCAGCTGTGCTCTTAGCACTGGGTCTGTCACTATTGCGAACTGGAGAGAGTTCTGAACTTCTCCCTGTTAGCGTCTTGGAATCCTGACTGATTACCAGTCTCTTGATCGACCCTGCAATCTCCTTTTACATTCCCAAGGGAAAGGAGAGTTGGTGTGACCACAGGTTTTAATGGTTTTTTAGCCTTTGAAGCCTCTGAGCTGGAGAGAATTGAAACTTCCTGAGGCTTATCTTGCATTCCCGTTGTTCCGGGAACCAGATGACTTCCATGGATGCTCATAAACCAGCCACTTCGGGTGCTGCCCACCCCAGCCTTTCGTCCAGGTACATTGTTGCCTGAACCATTTGTAGGCTTGTTTTTTGTGGGACTATGTCCGCTAATCCCGTGAAAATGCTTACAACTATGTTTAGTCCGACAAGTATCTTTCTTAGAACATACGTTATTCTCTGTAACTTGAGTCCTAGGTAGGAGGGGAGGGGGTGACTGACTGGAAGTTGTCAATGGACATCTTTCAAGTTTGACAAGACTGTGAACACCCCTTCTTGAAATAAGGTCCTTATGTTCAGAAGGATTAATATTCTGAACTTGCAGTTTTATTTGAACTTGGTGAGTGGCGACAAGTCCAGAATGATTCTGAGTTTTCTTGAGTCCTTCTCGTGAACACCAAACAGCCTTCCCTGGAATTCGATGGACTCTACTTTCCTTATCACCTGTATGCTCTAAAGCTCTAAGGTATACTCTTCCAAGAGGGTTTTGGAGTTGAGGAAATGATGGTGCAGGCATGTCTACTACCCATCCCAGTCCCATCTTAATTAGGCCTTGGACCCAAGGATCGAAGGCCCAGCGATCCTGAAGGAACCTCCCTCCTACCAGAAGCGTCTCTTTGCTTTGCTTGATCATAAGGTTTACATATTCGTCTGCTTGCCTGTGGCGCCGTGGTCGTTGTGACTGTGGGATGTTGTTGAACATCCCGAAGAAAATTACTAGACTTTTCCGTCCTCCTTTTAGGTTGGGGAACCACAACCGCGGAAGACTTTCTCTTTGAAAGGATGCCCCACTTTTGGAGAAGCCCTATATTCTCCGTGGTGGCCTCCTTAATCGCCTTTCTAATGATCTCATTTGGAAAAAGGTCTCTACCCCAGATGTTGGAAGATATCAGCTTCCTGGTTTCGTGTTTCACTGTCATGGCAGCGAACACAAACTGTCTACAGGCTCTCCTAGCCTTCATAAAAGCATAAAAGTATTTTACTAAGGTGGCCATATGCATTTTAGTCAAGACCATAAGCATGTTTTGGGTAGTTTGGTGGGTTGAACAAAACTCTATGCAGTTCTGTAGGGATAGGGAGGCTGCAAGTCTCTCCTTTGTCTCTTGTTCGTTATACAAAAGAAACTCAGATAGTTTAGGGAGATTCTCACTAAACTGTCGACTAGTGACATCCGTGTCTAGTTTTCCTACTGAAAAGGTTAAGTGGACTTCCTTAAATTCCTTCTCCTGCCTGGGAAAGGCTAGTGACAAAGGCTTGCACTCCTCGAGTGCAAGACAAGGTCTACTTGCCTCTACTACCTTAGCAACAGATTTAAATGCCTTCTACGTAAAGGGGAATGATATTGAAGCAGGAGCAAGAAAGGAAGGGTGTATGTTACCTAGTGCGAATACTTTCGACACCGAGTAACCCGCCTTTCCCAGGCTACTTTACAAGATAGCCTGTTCCTATATCATGGTCGAGAACCATGACCTCCTTCAGTTCCGTGTCTTTTCTTGACGTTGGTTCATTTCTCAGTCGAATGAAGCAATTAGGGAAAGCGTCAAAGCTTTGCCAAAACTAGATTTCGTCCAAAGAAACAGCACCCATCTTCTCCGAGATGTAGAGTTTGCCGTTTAAAATCGGCATAAGCTCCGCAAACCGCCAAGGATTGATTTTGGAGCATGTCGGAAGATCTTGGTCTCTGGGTCGTTTGTATGACCCCTTTTTGTCTTGTTTGCGAAGGTTTTCTTTTAGACCTTTCATTTGGGCCCATAATTGATCCATTCCTTCTAATAGAGGGGTAGTGGGTGAAGATGTCGATATTAATGGCTCTAGAACCTGATACAGACGGAAACAATTCCGACACGACATTATCCCCTCTTCCCGTGGGGGCTCCCTGCCCTCTGTCCCAAAAGCTATCTGGCCGCAGGGAAGTGTGAATCATGCCTGGGGCACCACTATTTCCTTACTTGCTTTCGGGAATAGTAGGTTACGCATCCTATCATTAGGTTGTTATGATCCTGGAAAGATTTCCTGGAAGCCTCTCACCTAGTTGCGTAGCTTGTTACGAGTTGCATCCCTAGACTCTATCGACTTGAAAGGGATAGTGGGAGATACATACTTGTGTATCCCCTGCAAGCAAATGCTGTTACCTCCCCTCAGTATTAACTATAAGGAGATTCCTCTATCAAGGGAACTCCAACTAAAGGGTTCTAACCTCTAGGGGTAGAGAAGTGTACAAGTCGCTGCCCCTTTTTATTCTTAACACTGTGGGGTAAGGATGACTGATTTCCAATCAGAGTATTGAAGGAATTCTATTCCTTCAATATAGGAACAGTCCCAGCAGATGCCCGCACAAGGGTACCCAAGATATGTTAGAATTAACCACTCTATAATCATACTATAGTTTTCTGTTTGCAGTATATACTATATTGCAAATTACTGGCTACTGTATAATTATATATAATGTAGTTCAGCCAGTGTGCTGCCGTTGTGGAAAGCATCTGACGGCACTGTCCAGCTGGCACGACACCGACTGGACTAGGAAAAATAAAAGACATATATTTGTGTATCCTACCCAGCCCATTTGCTGTAACCTTTCTTACAATATTAAATCAAAGAGTTTCCTGATCAGGGAGACTCAAGGATAAGAGTTCTACCCTTTTAGGGTTAGAAGTGTAATACCACCAGCCCTTTAGAATATTTAACATTATAGGGTAATATGAAAAACTGATTTCTAATCAGAATATTGAAGAAATTCAATTATTTCAATATAGGATTGGTCTCAGCAAATATCCGGGCAAGGATACCCAAGATATATTGGAAAATAATTAATAGTACAATATATACAATAGTTTTTCTATCTGCAGTATATCCTATACTGCAAATATACTAACTACCTGTACAAACATATACTGTAATTCAGCCGGCATATAGCCGGCATAGCTAGTCCCTGCCAGAACAGCCAGCATGCTAGCTAAAAGAAAGAGAGAGACAACATGGAGTGAAGGCTGCCTTATTACTGTGTATGAATTCACTAATTAAGGATGTAAAAGTCTAATTTACTGCCTTTCTCCAGAAAGAAGGTTCAAATGGAAGGGGAGAATGTAGCATACAGGCTTCCATCCAGCCACAAGTACCACCGCTGGCAAGGTCCAGCCGGCCCTTGGCTGGCAGGCTAGCCTCCGGCAGCACTAATACAGTCAGCGTAGTGCCGGATGAGTCATCACCTATCTCTGCCGGTCTGGCCGGCTGTAGAATACCCCGGCAACAGAACTTGTGGCCAGCAGTCCAAGGGAGGACTGGAGGACCCTGGTAACAGAAGGGACTTCCCACCTACAGCCATCATGGCTGCCGACAGATGACATGGCTACCAGCATCTTGCATAGCCGCCAGCAGCCATCTTAGCCGCCGACAGTTTGTATA
Source organism: Palaemon carinicauda (assembly GCF_036898095.1). Lineage (NCBI taxonomy): Eukaryota > Metazoa > Arthropoda > Malacostraca > Decapoda > Palaemonidae > Palaemon > Palaemon carinicauda. The sequence continues at coordinate 42,894,612 of NC_090740.1, forward strand.
ACACATGGTCTCCGGCAGCCAACATGGCCGCCGGCAGTTGTCATGGCTGCCGGCAGCTGGCTTAGCCGCAGGCAGCCGGACAACAGGTGCAGAGAAGGAGTCTGGCCGGCCCTTGCAACCCACCGGCAACAGTGAGGTTGCAGGACGATGGCTCAAAGAAAGATAATGGCTCGGCCATCATAAAAAAACAGAGGGTGAGGGAAAAGGGTCCTGTATGAGGTGTGGAATGTGCCGGCAAGGTTGCCGGTCCTACACACCCTTAAGAAACTCTGTTTCAGTATCGGCGCCATCCTTGGCGGCAGGAGAATCTTCTATTCTCGGACCTATGGTCTGCCAATACGGTTAAGGGGACGGCAGTAGTGCAGCCTCCTCTCAACAAGGGAGAAACAGAGTTCCATTGCCGGCGCTATCCTAGGCCTCAGAAGAATAACTACTCTTCAGCCTAGGGTCTGCAAGCACATGACTAGTCTACTAGGCCACAGGGAGAAGGTGGCGGCATCATACAACCACTTCAGGTGCGGCCTAGGGAGGGCTAGCCTCCTATGTCGGCAAACCTAGCCGGCAGGGGAATGACAAATCACCCTACCGGTCAACTGTTGGCACAAGACTAAATACTCTGAGGTTCTGACCAAATCCCAAAACCTGCTATCTGCGGTTAAGGGACGAGACAGAAAACCCTAGGCTAGTCATGCCCGAATGAAAACTCGGGCACAACCCACTAGGGTTGTAGCTTAAGGCTACACTCAGAGGGAAGAGAGATTACCCTTAAATCTGTACTAGAGACAAGTATCGGTTATATAAATATTCTAGAAGGGTATCAATCTCTAATGAATTGATAAACCAATACACGAGGGTAACAGGGGAAATGTCAAAAGTATACAATATGGCCTAGGTTAGGTTACCTAGGCAAAACGAAATCTCGGTTACCTAAATCACCGAAACTCTGACATATACGATCGACATATAAGAAGGAAAATTATGCATATAAATATCTTTACATGTATAAATGGCCTAAATAACTTTCATAATTAAATTATTTATGATATTTTAACGGGGAATGTCGTTCTACTAACTAAATAACACATGCCTAACGAACGACAGCGCCCATGGCGCCTCCGATAACAGGCGTAGCTCCTAATCACCAAAAATTACTCTATTTTCACTGTGAAACAGGAGTTAAATTACACACATTGTAAAAAATCAATACTCAACTTTCCAGAGGCGAAAAAAGCTGGAGATTGCATAATAATCCTTGAAAAACGATCAAAAATGTTAGATCAACAGGGAATACCACCTTGCGAAATCGCTACAGAATTAGGAATGTCCGCCATATTGGATATGGCGCTGTTGTGATACTCAATAGTAGTATGGGAACTAGGGTAACCTTGCTATGGCTCCCCTTCTAATTCTGCCACTTTCCCCCTCGAAGCGTAAATGCTATTCGGGGTGCAAATTTCTATGTGGCGTGTCAAGAATACGTCCCCAGATATTATGCGATATCCTTGAGAGAGATTTAAGGATATTCGCACCAGGAGTTAGAATTCTGGAGACCTAAAGGTAAATTCTCTGGGAGTATCACCGTAGCCAAATATCCCTAGGAAGCTACTCTTAGGAACCTTACATCAGGACGACATGGCTTGAGCCCCCCAAAAATATATGACATATACATAAAACATGTGTAAAATGTTTATTTACCCTGGCCTAAGCTCACACCTTGGTTTTCGTCCTTTTCAATTACTAAATGAAAGTTGACTTATCTTTCCTGCCTTTTGTACTGTGAATTACAACAAAATAATATGATAAATAGGGATCTATTTAAAGTCTAGCATTGTAATGTAATAGGGCGTAGAGGATGATGCCAATTTTGAGTACCCTAACCTCAATTCAACTGCAATATGTGCACCAAAATCATGATAGAATTCTAGTCATATATATCAACTTGAGTGAATGAATAAGTAAGATATTGCTTTAGTATCAAAAACAAAAAGCCATCATTTTGATTCATGGGTTGGGAATTTGTACATATTCTCTGTCGGGAATGATTTATTACTTGAATGGTAATCTCATTCAATTTAAAATTTACTACCAGTCATATTGTGGTTTAGGAATATTTTTGACTGCAGGTAATAATATGACCTAGATGTTCATTTCAACCTGGAGTCTGATATTCTCTATAATCGAAAGTCATCAATAATGATTTATTCAAAGATATCAGTGAAATCTATTGCAATTGTGGCTGAGTTATTTATTTTCTGCAAGAAAGCAAAAACTATAACTCTATCCAGTCAAGAAAGGTATTGAATTTGACTTTATATAATAAGTATAGAATAAGTAATAAGTAACAAGTAATGCAGAGGGTCTCTCCATTAAGGGTTTCTCATCCCTAATTTAGTCACTCCTTACCCTTAGAACTCGATGCTTTGAATTCCAGATTGTTTGCATTTAATATGGCGGTAGTTAACAATTTAGGGGGAACCCACGGAGATAATAGAGATAAAATACCTTTCAAACATAATATTTTTTATGCTTTTCAATGGTAATTTGAGATATGTAAATTATTTCTAAAACTGACTTTAACGTTGCAAAGATGAATAAAATATATAGCCATTTTTTTTTTATCTACAGGTAGCCATATTAAGCCCCTAGGCTTTATTACCTACTAAATTTACAGGAATCTGTATTTTTTCCTTCAGATATAAGTACCACACACACGACTTCCATTTATCACTTGCCTTGCCCTACATTGAAACAAAGACAAGTTTCATATAAAGTTAATTCCTGCATTTTCCATATCTAATTTTTTTTTAATTTCTAGGAATATTGCAAATAGTCTAAGAGAGATAGGGTCTCCCTGCCTAACCCCTTTCTCAATCGGAAATTTCAAACAATATGTACTTATAGGATTGTTGTATTTCTGTACAGATATCTATAAGTGCTCTAATATATCATTCATCCATTCCTTATCTTTGAACGGATCCCATTACTGCTGAAGTTTTGATAGAATCAGAATTATTCTCATGGACTATAGATGGCATACATAGTGGTTTGTCATACTTTGAGTTTTCGATCGACAGGTTAAAGCTGGTTATTTACATTGATATGATCATTTATTGAATATCAACTTCTAAACCCTGCCTGCTCTCTTGGGTGATTAAAGTCTAGCTACCTTTCTATTCTTTCTGATATATGGTTAAATCCCTGTTCATTTCATCTTCACTTGTTTCCGTTTCATCATGTAGCTGGGAGTAATTATTTTGTATTGTCAAAGTAAACTCATCAGTCTTTTCTCTTGTTACAGGTATGTTTAGTTTCTCTCTTGAAATTAGTTTTTCCTATTCTTTCCCTAAATCTAAACAAATTTCGCTTGTCACCTCTATATGGATGTACGGCTCTAAATTATATACCACTGCTACATCTTTAACTAAATAAACTTATTTGGCTTTTTTATTTCTCCATTTGGGCTTCTCCATGTCCATTTTCTATGTTTTATATGTATGTAAAATATATATATATATATATATATATATATATATATATATATATATATATATATATATATATATATATATATATATATATATATATATATATATATATACATTTCCTGTATTGTTGAGCGACATTACCAAACGTATGACTACTCTGTATCTCCCCGTCCGTTGGGTAAGGGAAGAGGGAATAGTCGTACCCTGGTGAGATGAGATATAAGGAAACATTGTTAGGTTGTTACGGTATTCCCCAGTAATATTAATTCCTTTATTTTCCTAATCTAATTTCTTAAAAATTTCCCAGGTACACTTTAAATAATTCAGGCAAATTTGTGTCTGACTAACTATTTTATGAATGGGTAAATTCTCAATGTTTTTATGTAGTTTTAGGATTGTTGTAGTTCCCGTATACGTATATTCAATTGCTCAAACCATAATTTCATTTTTTCCGTATATATGAAGGACTATATTATAGTCTATAAATGCCATACATAGTGGTTGGTCATACTCTGTTCACTTTTCCATTAGTTGATTAATGACATGTATATGGTCAGTCGTTGAAACCCGCTTCTAAAGCCTGCTGTCTTGGTTGATTAAAGTCCAGCTGTCTCTCTATTCGTTGTAAGCTTGTTTATATATTACTGAGAGTAAAATTATTGGGTGGTATTTTTTTTCAGCTGTATTTTGTATCCCTTTTTATAAATTTCTTTATTGATATGGTTTTTCCAAGCTGTGGGTATAGAACATTCCTACAAACATGTGTGAAGTTCGGCTAGTTTTACTATTATGATATCCCTCTATTCATTATCAAATCAATTGTTAGGCTATCTTTTTCCTTCTTTGCTTCTTTCACGAATTTTAATATTAACTTTACTTTTGCTTTTACTTCTGTTACCGGCTCAGGTATTTTTAATACTTCTATTGACAAAGATATTTGCTATATAACTATTCTATAGCATTTTATAGAAATCGTATGCAAGTTTTTATTACGCCAGTCTTTTGTTGATAATATTTCCAGTTTCATCTATTAAAGTAGCTATGTTTAGGCACTCTGTTCCAAGTCTCACTTTCATCAAATGGAGAAATAAAAAAGCCAAATAAGTTTATTTAGTTAAAGATGTAGCAGTGGTATATAATTTAGAGCCGTACATCCATATAGAGGTGACAAGCGAAATTTGTTTAGATTTAGGGAAAGAATAGGAAAAACTAATTTCAAGAGAGAAACTAAACATACCTGTAACAAGAGAAAAGACTGATGAGTTTACTTTGACAATACAAAATAATTACTCCCAGCTACATGATGAAACGGAAACAAGTGAAGATGAAATGAACAGGGATTTAACCATATATCAGAAAGAATAGAAAGGTAGCTAGACTTTAATCACCCAAGAGAGCAGGCAGGGTTTAGAAGTTGATATTCAATAAATGATCATATCATTGTAAATAACCAGCTTTAACCTGTCGATCGAAAACTCAAAGTATGACAAACCACTATGTATGCCATCTATAGTCCATGAGAATAATTCTGATTCTATCAAAACTTCAGCAGTAATGGGATCCGTTCAAAGATAAGGAATGGATGAATGATATATTAGAGCACTTATAGATATCTGTACAGAAATACAACAATCCTATAAGTACATATTGTTTGAAATTTCCGATTGAGAAAGGGGTTAGGCAGGGAGACCCTATCTCTCTTAGACTATTTGCAATATTCCTAGAAATTAAAAAAAAATTAGATATGGAAAATGCAGGAATTAACTTTATATGAAACTTGTCTTTGTTTCAATGTAGGGCAAGGCAAGTGATAAATGGAAGTCGTGTGTGTGGTACTTATATCTGAAGGAAAAAATACAGATTCCTGTAAATTTAGTAGGTAATAAAGCCTAGGGGCTTAATATGGCTACCTGTAGATAAAAAAAAAATGGCTATATATTTTATTCATCTTTGCAACGTTAAAGTCAGTTTTAGAAATAATTTACATATCTCAAATTACCATTGAAAAGCATAAAAAATATTATGTTTGAAAGGTATTTTATCTCTATTATCTCCGTGGGTTCCCCCTAAATTGTTAACTACCGCCATATTAAATGCAAACAATCTGGAATTCAAAGCACCGAGTTCTAAGGGTAAGGAGTGACTAAATTAGGGATGAGAAACCCTTAATGGAGAGACCCTCTGCATTACTTGTTACTTATTACTTATTCTATACTTATTATATAAAGTCAAATTCAATACCTTTCTTGACTGGATAGAGTTATAGTTTTTGCTTTCTTGCAGAAAATAAATAACTCAGCCACAATTGCAATAGATTTCACTGATATCTTTGAATAAATCATTATTGATGACTTTCGATTATAGAGAATATCAGACTCCAGGTTGAAATGAACATCTAGGTCATATTATTACCTGCAGTCAAAAATATTCCTAAACCACAATATGACTGGTAGTAAATTTTAAATTGAATGAGATTACCATTCAAGTAATAAATCATTCCCGACAGAGAATATGTACAAATTCCCAACCCATGAATCAAAATGATGGCTTTTTGTTTTTGATACTAAAGCAATATCTTACTTATTCATTCACTCAAGTTGATATATATGACTAGAATTCTATCATGATTTTGGTGCACATCTTGCAGTTGAATTGAGGTTAGGGTACTCAAAATTGGCATCATCCTCTACGCCCTATTACATTACAATGCTAGACTTTAAATAGATCCCTATTTATCATATTATTTTGTTGTAATTCACAGTACAAAAGGCAGGAAAGATAAGTCAACTTTCATTTAGTAATTGAAAAGGACGAAAACCAAGGTGTGAGCTTAGGCCAGGGTAAATAAACATTTTACACATGTTTTATGTATATGTCATATATTTTTGGGGGGCTCAAGCCATGTCGTCCTGATGTAAGGTTCCTAAGAGTAGCTTCCTAGGGATATTTGGCTACGGTGATACTCCCAGAGAATTTACCTTTAGGTCTCCAGAATTCTAACTCCTGGTGCGAATATCCTTAAATCTCTCTCAAGGATATCGCATAATATCTGGGGACGTATTCTTGACACGCCACATAGAAATTTGCACCCCGAATAGCATTTACGCTTCGAGGGGGAAAGTGGCAGAATTAGAAGGGGAGCCATAGCAAGGTTACCCTAGTTCCCATACTACTATTGAGTATCACAACAGCGCCATATCCAATATGGCGGACATTCCTAATTCTGTAGCGATTTCGCAAGGTGGTATTCCCTGTTGATCTGACATTTTTGATCGTTTTTCAAGGATTATTATGCAATCTCCAGCTTTTTTCGCCTCTGGAAAGTTGAGTATTGATTTTTTACAATGTGTGTAATTTAACTCCTGTTTCACAGTGAACATAGAGTAATTTTTGGTGATTAGGAGCTACGCCTGTTATCGGAGGCGCCATGGGCGCTGTCGTTCGTTAGGCATGTGTTATTTAGTTAGTAGAACGACATTCCCCGTTAAAATATCATAAATAATTTAATTATGAAAGTTATTTAGGCCATTTATACATGTAAAGATATTTATATGCATAATTTTCCTTCTTATATGTCGATCGTATATGTCAGAGTTTCGGTGATTTAGGTAACCGAGATTTCGTTTTGCCTAGGTAACCTAACCTAGGCCATATTGTATACTTTTGACATTTCCCCTGTTACCCTCGTGTATTGGTTTATCAATTCATTAGAGATTGATACCCTTCTAGAATATTTATATAACCGATACTTGTCTCTAGTACAGATTTAAGGGTAATCTCTCTTCCCTCTGAGTGTAGCCTTAAGCTACAACCCTAGTGGGTTGTGCCCGAGTTTTCATTCGGGCATGACTAGCCTAGGGTTTTCTGTCTCGTCCCTTAACCGCAGATAGCAGGTTTTGGGATTTGGTCAGAACCTCAGAGTATTTAGTCTTGTGCCAACAGTTGACCGGTAGGGTGATTTGTCATTCCCCTGCCGGCTAGGTTTGCCGACATAGGAGGCTAGCCCTCCCTAGGCCGCACCTGAAGTGGTTGTATGATGCCGCCACCTTCTCCCTGTGGCCTAGTAGACTAGTCATGTGCTTGCAGACCCTAGGCTGAAGAGTAGTTATTCTTCTGAGGCCTAGGATGGCGCCGGCACTGGAACTCTGTTTCTCCCTTGTTGAGAGGAGGCTGCACTACTGCCGTCCCCTTAACCGTATTGGCAGACCATAGGTCCGAGAATAGAAGATTCTCCTGCCGCCAAGGATGGCGCCGATACTGAAACAGAGTTTCTTAAGGGTGTGTAGGACCGGCAACCTTGCCGGCACATTCCACACCTCATACAGGACCCTTTTCCCTCACCCTCTGTTTTTTTATGATGGCCGAGCCATTATCTTTCTTTGAGCCATCGTCCTGCAACCTCACTGTTGCCGGTGGGTTGCAAGGGCCGGCCAGACTCCTTCTCTGCACCTGTTGTCCGGCTGCCTGCGGCTAAGCCAGCTGCCGGCAGCCATGACAACTGCCGGCGGCCATGTTGGCTGCCGGAGACCATGTGTTATACAAACTGTCGGCGGCTAAGATGGCTGCTGGCGGCTATGCAAGATGCTGGTAGCCATGTCATCTGTCGGCAGCCATGATGGCTGTAGGTGGGAAGTCCCTTCTGTTACCAGGGTCCTCCAGTCCTCCCTTGGACTGCTGGCCACAAGTTCTGTTGCCGGGGTATTCTACAGCCGGCCAGACCGGCAGAGATAGGTGATGACTCATCCGGCACTACGCTGACTGTATTAGTGCTGCCGGAGGCTAGCCTGCCAGCCAAGGGCCGGCTGGACCTTGCCAGCGGTGGTACTTGTGGCTGGATGGAAGCCTGTATGCTACATTCTCCCCTTCCATTTGAACCTTCTTTCTGGAGAAAGGCAGTAAATTAGACTTTTACATCCTTAATTAGTGAATTCATACACAGTAATAAGGCAGCCTTCACTCCATGTTGTCTCTCTCTTTCTTTTAGCTAGCATGCTGGCTGTTCTGGCAGGGACTAGCTATGCCGGCTATATGCCGGCTGAATTACAGTATATGTTTGTACAGGTAGTTAGTATATTTGCAGTATAGGATATACTGCAGATAGAAAAACTATTGTATATATTGTACTATTAATTATTTTCCAATATATCTTGGGTATCCTTGCCCGGATATTTGCTGAGACCAATCCTATATTGAAATAATTGAATTTCTTCAATATTCTGATTAGAAATCAGTTTTTCATATTACCCTATAATGTTAAATATTCTAAAGGGCTGGTGGTATTACACTTCTAACCCTAAAAGGGTAGAACTCTTATCCTTGAGTCTCCCTGATCAGGAAACTCTTTGATTTAATATTGTAAGAAAGGTTACAGCAAATGGGCTGGGTAGGATACACAAATATATGTCTTTTATTTTTCCTAGTCCAGTCGGTGTCGTGCCAGCTGGACAGTGCCGTCAGATGCTTTCCACAACGGCAGCACACTGGCTGAACTACATTATATATAATTATACAGTAGCCAGTAATTTGCAATATAGTATATACTGCAAACAGAAAACTATAGTATGATTATAGAGTGGTTAATTCTAACATATCTTGGGTACCCTTGTGCGGGCATCTGCTGGGACTGTTCCTATATTGAAGGAATAGAATTCCTTCAATACTCTGATTGGAAATCAGTCATCCTTACCCCACAGTGTTAAGAATAAAAAGGGGCAGCGACTTGTACACTTCTCTACCCCTAGAGGTTAGAACCCTTTAGTTGGAGTTCCCTTGATAGAGGAATCTCCTTATAGTTAATACTGAGGGGAGGTAACAGCATTTGCTTGCAGGGGATACACAAGTATGTATCTCCCACTATCCCTTTCAAGTCGATAGAGTCTAGGGATGCAACTCGTAACAAGCTACGCAACTAGGTGAGAGGCTTCCAGGAAATCTTTCCAGGATCATAACAACCTAATGATAGGATGCGTAACCTACTATTCCCGAAAGCAAGTAAGGAAATAGTGGTGCCCCAGGCATGATTCACACTTCCCTGCGGCCAGATAGCTTTTGGGACAGAGGGCAGGGAGCCCCCACGGGAAGAGGGGATAATGTCGTGTCGGAATTGTTTCCGTCTGTATCAGGTTCTAGAGCCATTAATATCGACATCTTCACCCACTACCCCTCTATTAGAAGGAATGGATCAATTATGGGCCCAAATGAAAGGTCTAAAAGAAAACCTTCGCAAACAAGACAAAAAGGGGTCATACAAACGACCCAGAGACCAAGATCTTCCGACATGCTCCAAAATCAATCCTTGGTGGTTTGCGGAGCTTATGCCGATTTTAAACGGCAAACTCTACATCTCGGAGAAGATGGGTGCTGTTTCTTTGGACGAAATCTAGTTTTGGCAAAGCTTTGACGCTTTCCCTAATTGCTTCATTCGACTGAGAAATGAACCAACGTCAAGAAAAGACACGGAACTGAAGGAGGTCATGGTTCTCGACCATGATATAGGAACAGGCTATCTTGTAAAGTAGCCTGGGAAAGGCGGGTTACTCGGTGTCGAAAGTATTCGCACTAGGTAACATACACCCTTCCTTTCTTGCTCCTGCTTCAATATCATTCCCCTTTACGTAGAAGGCATTTAAATCTGTTGCTAAGGTAGTAGAGGCAAGTAGACCTTGTCTTGCACTCGAGGAGTGCAAGCCTTTGTCACTAGCCTTTCCCAGGCAGGAGAAGGAATTTAAGGAAGTCCACTTAACCTTTTCAGTAGGAAAACTAGACACGGATGTCACTAGTCGACAGTTTAGTGAGAATCTCCCTAAACTATCTGAGTTTCTTTTGTATAACGAACAAGAGACAAAGGAGAGACTTGCAGCCTCCCTATCCCTACAGAACTGCATAGAATTTTGTTCAACCCACCAAACTACCCAAAACATGCTTATGGTCTTGACTAAAATGCATATGGCCACCTTAGTAAAATACTTTTATGCTTTTATGAAGGCTAGGAGAGCCTGTAGACAGTTTGTGTTCGCTGCCATGACAGTGAAACACGAAACCAGGAAGCTGATATCTTCCAACATCTGGGGTAGAGACCTTTTTCCAAATGAGATCATTAGAAAGGCGATTAAGGAGGCCACCACGGAGAATATAGGGCTTCTCCAAAAGTGGGGCATCCTTTCAAAGAGAAAGTCTTCCGCGGTTGTGGTTCCCCAACCTAAAAGGAGGACGGAAAAGTCTAGTAATTTTCTTCGGGATGTTCAACAACATCCCACAGTCACAACGACCGCGGCGCCACAGGCAAGCAGACGAATATGTAAACCTTATGATCAAGCAAAGCAAAGAGACGCTTCTGGTAGGAGGGAGGTTCCTTCAGGATCGCTGGGCCTTCGATCCTTGGGTCCAAGGCCTAATTAAGATGGGACTGGGATGGGTAGTAGACATGCCTGCACCATCATTTCCTCAACTCTTCCTACACTCCAAAACCCTCCTGGAAGAGTATACCTTAGAGCTTTAGAGCATACAGGTGATAAGGAAAGTAGAGTCCATCGAATTCCAGGGAAGGCTGTTTGGTGTTCACGAGAAGGACTCAAGAAAACTCAGAATCATTCTGGACTTGTCGCCACTCACCAAGTTCAAATAAAACTGCAAGTTCAGAATATTAATCCTTCTGAACATAAGGACCTTATTTCAAGAAGGGGTGTTCACAGTCTTGTCAAACTTGAAAGATGTCCATTGACAACTTCCAGTCAGTCACCCCCTCCCCTCCTACCTAGGACTCAAGTTACAGAGAATAACGTATGTTCTAAGAAAGATACTTGTCGGACTAAACATAGTTGTAAGCATTTTCACGGGATTAGCGGACATAGTCCCACAAAAAACAAGCCTACAAATGGTTCAGGCAACAATGTACCTGGACGAAAGGCTGGGGTGGGCAGCACCCGAAGTGGCTGGTTTATGAGCATCCATGGAAGTCATCTGGTTCCCGGAACAACGGGAATGCAAGATAAGCCTCAGGAAGTTTCAATTCTCTCCAGCTCAGAGGCTTCAAAGGCTAAAAAACCATTAAAACCTGTGGTCACACCAACTCTCCTTTCCCTTGGGAATGTAAAAGGAGATCGCAGGGTCGATCAAGAGACTGGTAATCAGTCAGGATTCCAAGACGCTAACAGGGAGAAGTTCAGAACTCTCTCCAGTTCGCAATAGTGACAGACCCAGTGCTAAGAGCACAGCTGAAAGATGTGTTAAGAGTCTGGAGAAGATATGCATCAAATGCTTGAAGAGATCTATAAGGACCGATATTGGTCTTTCCTTAATCGCTTCACTTACAATGGTCAAATGCCAAAAGCCTATTGAAGACCATGTTGGTCCTGTCATGGATAGAGACACTCTCCACGCAGATCAGACTTCCTCAGGTTGATCTGGGACATCGAAGCGGTAATGAGACGTCAGAACCGACAAGGCTGGAGAACGTTTCATACAGTCTAGGTGACGGTAACCATCCCTAACCTAAAGGGATGGTACCTATCAGCAGTTCATGTACAATCGATCCGCAATGTGACAGCGGATGTTCTACTCGGGCTCAACCCGATAGAGTTAGAATGGTCCACGGACGCAGACCTATTCTTTCCCAGATGGTAACAAGTCCCCGAACTGCAGACCGACCTGTTCGTCACGAGCATCATCAAAAAACTACCTCGATAAGTAGACACATACGAGGATCCTCTACTGGAGATAACAGACATCATGTCCCTAGTATAGAAGGGATGTACTCAGGAATCCCTGTTCATCCCATCCGATCTCCTGCTGAAGGTCCTCAACACACTGAGATCCTTCCAGGGAGGAGTGGATCTATGGGCTCCCAAGTAGCCCAAGAGTAATCTGTTCCGTTTAGGGAATGAACGGAAGCTGAGGCTGGCCCTAGTTCTGAACCCACGACTATCTCAGAAGGTTTAGAAATTAATTGCCTTCGATTTATCACAAAAAACCCAAACTCTTCATTTCATGATTTTCATGCCCTACCAGCTAGGAAAAGATCTGGGATCTCAAAAGACACTATAGAATTCTTAGAAGAATACAAGTCTAAGTCAACTAGAAGACAATATGAGTCATCTTGGAAAAAAGTGGGTTGCTTTTGTAAAAGCAAGAGGACAAAAAGAAATTTCAATGAACTTCTGTCTGTCCTTCTTTGTCCTCCTTCATAATCAAGGTCTGGCTGCCAACATGATAACTACATGCAAGTCAGCCTTGACTAGACCTCTTCTATATGCCTTTCAAGTGGATCTGGTGAATGAAATCTTTAATTAAATTCCGAAGGCATGTGTAAGGCTTAGGCTTGCAGCACTGCCAAAGCCCATCTCATGGTCTTTGGACAAGGTCCTACATTATGCCTCATCTGTGAACAATGAAGATTGTTCCCTTAAGGATATATCTCTTAAGGTTATTTTTCTGTTTGCTCTAGCCTCTTGGGCTAGAGTTAGTGAAATAGTGGCCCTATCCAGAGATGAGGGCCACATTCAGTTCACAGGAGCGGGAGAACTGAATCTCTTTCCTTATCCTACCTTTCTCGCTAAGAACAAGCTACCCACTGAAAGGTGGGGTCCCTGGAGAATCTGCCCTCTGAAGGAAGATGTCTCTCTATGCCCTGTAGAGTTTCTAAAGGTCTATCTTCGTAGAACTTCTGACTTCAGGGGAGGACAGCTCTTCAAAGGAGAAACCTCTGGATCAAACTTGTCCCTGAAACAACTAAGGGTGAAGCTCACCTTCTTTATCCATAGAGTGCATCCTGACAGTACTCCCACAGGTCATGATCCGAGAAAAATTGCTTCATCACTGAACTTTTTTCAGTATATGGATTTTGAGGGTCTTTGCTCATATACTGGATGGAAATCATCCAGGATGTTCTACAAACACTATGCTAAGCAGGTCCATGAACTGAAGCATTATGTGGTGGCGGTAGGTAGTGTATTAAAACCTGTCGTCTAATTCTGCAATGAACAGTTAATTGATTGGGACTGTGAATTAAAGGGAGAAAGTTTCAGGATTTTTTGTGTGATCCCCTTTTAACCCTGGAACGGTACGGTGGGTCGTCCGCGACCCCGAGCGTCAAAAAAAAAGAAGTTTTTCTCACGTGACTCACCCCCGTGACTGAATTTGTGGGTGATCGGCCTGCAGTAGGTGTCTCGCCTACACACTCTAGTAGTGTCCAGATGTGCATTGCTGTAGCTGTACTCCTTCCCCGATTTCTGAGAAGCGTCGGGGTCGAGCGCGACCGAGTTTACCCTTCTAAGGTAATTTGCATAATTATCAAAGTTATTACGTATTATGAAATTGTCGTAGAATGGTGCAACTTGTATAGGTTATCAGTTGTGGAAAGTCTTGGTGGATTGTTTGGCTACCATGTGCATGATCTTTTTTTTAGTTAAAATGTCGTTCATCACCACGAGGACCATTTTACCGCGAGTGCCCCTTTTTCATTTTTTTTCATTTTTTTGCCAAGTAATTTTTCCGTAAGATATTGCCAAATAGTGTCGTAAAACTTTTGCTTTTTTAGTGTTGGAAAGTGTGTCTAGATGATCTGGCTACTCATGCGTGACTTTGTTTTTGTCAGATACGACGTAGTTATTGGTATATTTGGTATTTAACTGCGGTTGCCAATTTCTGTTTTTTTTTTCAATATTTGTAAAAATTTACTACGTAGTAAGGAATTGCCGTATATTATTGATTTTTTTTTCATGTTTATGTGTTAGAAAGTGTGCCTTGATGGTTGGGCTAACACGTGCATGTCTTTTTTTTTATCTGAGATGCCGTATATTAAAATGTTGGGCATTTTTCCGCGAGTGCCCCTTTTTATTTGTTTTGCATTTTTTGCTTAGTCATGTTACCGTAAGGAATTGGCAAGTAGTGTCGCAAAACTTATATTTTTATAATGTTGGAAAGTGTTTCTAGATGATCTGGCTACCCATGCCTATCTTTTTTTAGCCAGATATAGCGTATATATAGGTATGTGTTAGATTTTCCTGTGATTGCCATTTTTTCGTTTTTTCCCATTTCTTTCAAAATTACTACATACTAAGGAACTATCACAGAGTAATGATTCATTTAGATGTTTATTTGTCGGAAAATGTGCCTTGATGGTTTGCCTAGCACGTGGCTGAAATTTTTTTTTCTGAAATGCGTATAATAAAATGTTGGCCAATTCTTCCGCGAGTGCCCCTTTTTATTTGTTTTGCATTTTTTTACTTAGTCATGTTACTGTAAGGAATTGGCAAGAAGTGTCGCAAAACTTATATTTTTATAATGTTGGAAAGTGTTTGTAGATGATCTGGCTACCCATGCCTATCTTTTTTTTTAGCCAGATATGGCGTATATATAGGTATGTGTTCGATTTTCCTGTGATTGCCATTTTTTTGTTTTTTCCCATTTCTTTCAAAATTACTACGTACTAAGGAACTATCACAGAGTAATGATTCATTTATATGTTTATTTGTCGG
>NC_090740.1:42914570-42917070 GCF_036898095.1 Palaemon carinicauda
ACCATAACCAGATACAAGAGGAAAGACATGTCGGAGGCCTTTGTATTGCAGTGGACAAGTAAAATAAAATTTACATTGATAAAACCGAATAATTTTTTTTTTTTTTTGGCAGAACAGAAAAAAATAATTATTGTGTTAGCACATGAAAATTATTCAGTGCATTTTTTTTTTCATAGTCATCTATGCAAGAACTGCTGTAAAAAAGGATTAATATTTGCAACTATTTTATTGGACCCCTTGGCATTGAAAAGGTAAGCTTAGATGTCAAAATATAAGTTTCATGATATGCAGGTCAGATATCAACGAAAACGTTTTCATCACGGAAGTGATTTTGTAAAATATAAAATACTGCCATATGGGAATCGAGGCAAAAAAAAAAAAAAAAAAAAAAAAATCTTTATACAGAAATTTGGATATACTTCTAAATTTCATAGAATTTACTAAATACATTGCAAGGTTAATTACCTATAAAAAATATAACAAAACTGTAATGATTGGAACACAAAATATATAGTTGAAAGAAGATTATTATTCAATCATGCATATTGTTTTAATTATAAAACTTGGCTTTTTATGTTTACTTCTACTAAAGATTAATTTTAATCCCCTTTAAAATGTATTTTGCACATTCAATAAAAGTTTTTATATTACTAATATTAGTTACTGTTTTTTTAACTAAACACGGAATATACCTAATAATGCTATACAATAATGACTAGATATAATGATATTGCTTTTCCCTGATTTTTTATTAGACTTCCATTGAAGATTTACCGATATAATATAATATAATATATTATAATATAATATAATATAATATAATATAACATAATATCATATAATCTAATATATGATAAACATAGTATAATATAATATAATTAAATATATGAAAATCGATTCGGATAATTTGATGTTAAATTACTCTTACATTCATCATAACATTCGACGTAGGTGGCCATATGGAATTTAGCTGTATAGCCAAATTCGATGGTTAAATCATTAAAGAACATAGTTTTTTTGTTTGATAAAGAGTAATTGTTTATAAACAGTATAACTTATCATTGTCTAAAAAGTTATAAAACTAACATTCTTGAGTTTCACTATTAAATTAAGATGATACTAAAAATACGACTATACTTGCCTATTCCTCTAAGGACTATTCGACAGTTTAAAAATATAGATTAACAAAGATTTAAGTATAGATAGAGATAGTATTTATTTTGGAAATATTCTAAGTGATAAACAAATATCCTGTTTTCGAAGATCAGAATTAGAGATGGCATATGAATTGTTTGTTATTTACTTTAATGAACCGTAGTGATAGCACCACCTATTAATTACATCTTATTTCTCTATAACACATTATGAATATATATATATATATATATATATATATATATATATATATATATATAATATATATATTTATATGTATATATATATATATATATATATATATATATATATATATATACAAGTACACATATATATATATATATATATATATATAATATATATATACATATATATATATATATATATATATATATTATATATATATATATATAATATATATATATATATATATATATCATATATAATATATATATATATATATATTATAATATATATATATATATATATTATATATAAATGATGAAATATATATATATATATATATATATATATATATATATATGTATATATATATATATATATATATATATATATATATATATATATATATATATATATATATATATATATATATGTATATGCATATATATAATATATCCATCCAAATCCATATACCAAGGCACTTCCACCAATTTTGGGGGGTAGCCGACATCAACAAAGAAACAAAACAAAAAGGGGACTACTCTCTACGTTCCTCCAGGCTAACCAGGGACTCAGCCGAGTTCAGCTGGTACTGCTAGGGTGCCACCGCCCAACCTCCCACAATTCCACCACAGATGAAGCTTCATAATGCTGAATCCCCTACTGCTTCTACCTCCGCGGTCATCTAAGGCACCGGAGGAAGCAGCAGGGCCTACCAGAAATGCGTCACAAAAGCTCGCCATTCATTCCTATTTCTAGCACGCTCTCTTGCCTCTCTCACATCTATCCTCCTATCACCCAGAGCTTTCTTCACACCATCCATCCACCCAAACCTTGGCCTTCCTCTTGTACTTCTCCCATCAACTCTTGCATTCATCACCTTCTTTAGCAGAGAGCCATTTTCCATTCTCTCAACATGGCCAAACCACCTCAACACATTCATATCCACTCTAGCCGCTAACTCATTTCTTACACCCGTTCTTACCCTCACCACTTCGTTCCTAAGCCTATCTACTCGAGATACACCAGCCATACTCCTTAGACACTTCATCTCAAACACATTCAACTTCTGTCTCTCCATCACTTTCATTCCCCACAACTTCGATCCATACATCACAGTTGGTACAATCACTTTCTCATATAGAACTCTCTTTACATTAAT
>NC_090740.1:42929446-42946946 GCF_036898095.1 Palaemon carinicauda
TCCTACCCGGTACATCCGAAAATAATTCTTTGTAATTAGATACTAAATTTTTCAAAGACCTTTGTTCTTCCTTACCTAAATGTGAAATTACTCCCGAAAATTTTTCCAAAGACTTTCTATTATCCGACCGCCATTCACATCCATTAAAACAATTATCATCAATACCCTCCCCCTCTGAAAAAGAAAAATGGTTATTGTTCTCAGAATCTACCGTGTTCCCAATAGTTGCCACAGGAATGACTTTTTCCCGTTCCATATAAGCTTTCAACATATTTACATGACACAGTTGAAAAGGTTTCCTTCTTTGAGGTGTCTCCACTAAATAGTTAACTTCACTTACTTTTTTCAAAATTTTCCAAGGACCTGAAAAAGAAGCTTTCAATGGATTCCCTGGGAAGGGTAACAAAACCAATACTTTATCGCCTACCGCAAAGTCGCGTGCCTTGGACCTCCTATCAAAGAAAAACTTCATTCTTTTTTGGCTACATAATAAGTTTTCACCCGCAAATTTCCAAGCCTTGGTTAATTTATCGCCTAGATTAGACACATAATCCAATAAATTAACCTCAGGGACGTCTCCCTCCCAAGACTCACGAACCACATCAAGAGGACCTCGAACACAATGGCCAAACACAAGGCTGAAAGGCGAAAAACCTAAAGACTGACTTGGGACAGAACGAAATGCGAACAACAAATAAGGTAATTCCTTATCCCATTCAGAACCATTAATCAAACAATATTTCTTTACCATGGATTTCAGGGTCTGATGAAATCTCTCCAGAGCTCCCTGGCTTTCCGGATGATATGGAGAAGAGGTCACATGTTTTATATTTAACTCTGCCATTTTATCTCTGAAATACCTGCTAACAAAATTAGAACCACAATCCGATTGAATAATCTTAGGCATCCCAAACCTGGTAAAAAAGTCAATTAGTACATCTACAATTTTAACACTTTTTATTGTACGTAGTGGTATTGCCTCGGGATATCGAGACATCCTATCCATGATTGTCAAAATATACTCATTACCACTACGCGTCTTCGGTAATGGTCCAACCACATCAATAATGACTTCCTTAAAAGGTTCGGAAACTACGGGAATAGGACATAGAGGCGATTTTGGAATCCGTTGATTGGGTTTACCGACCCTCTGGCACACATCACAACTATTGACAAACTTCTTTACATCTGCCTTCAACTTCGGCCAATAATAATTCCCTAACAATTTGCAAGAAGTTTTATGAATTCCAAAATGGCCGGCCAGACCACTTTCGTGCGCCAATGACATTAACTCCTTCCTGTAACCAAAAGGAACCATTATCTGTTTCACAATTTCATAATCAACATTATCCACCCCAATAGGCCTACTCAACCTATATAAAATATTATTAAATATCTTAAATTTGGGACCAGTCATATCAGACACCTCCCCTGACTCGATAGGGAGTTCCCGAAACTCCTTTTTCTGGGCTTTGATTAGCTCTTCAGTGGTCCAATTTAACTTGTCCGTTAACATTCCAAGATCTACAGCTAGGCTATCACTACGATCTAAACTACTTAAATCTACATCAATTGTTGACTCTGCAGCGTCAACAATTCTAGCACTAGAACGAGTAACTGCTGCTACTTCACTATCAGGGTTTATCAATATCGGACAATTATTATTCTTCATAGCCACATCATTCCCTAACACAACATCAACCTCCTTAACCGGGAATTTATCAACTATGGCCAATTTCAAATCTCCTGCAAAGGAAGGGCAGATTAAATTAAAATTTTCAATAGCAAATGACTTTACGGAATCAGGAAAACCAGCCAATAACACAAATTCCCCACTTTTGGGTACAAAATTACAAGGTAATGCCTCCCTTAGTATCAAAGACTGAGCTGCACCGGTATCACGCAAAATACGCACTCGTCTTTTCTCGGAGGAATTGGCGAAGGAGACACTACCGAAGGACAAATATCTGTCAAAACAACCAGGTAGTCATTGATCAGCGGATGTTGTTGGGGTAGGTTCTCTCTCTCTCTCTTCCACGCCCATCACTGGCCTAACATTAGCATTTTGAGATTTTCTAAACGCATAACACATACTCTTTACGTGCCCCTTCTTATTGCAAAAGAAGCAAGTCAATGTTTTCAATTTCTCTGGATTGTATATATTTGGCCTATTGCCTCTGTTAGGAGAAAAATTATTATTAGCATTACCCTGATTATTATTACTTCCCTGATTATTTCTACTGAACACCTTAGCATTATTATTAGGATTAGCATTATTATTCCTACCCATCTTAACCCAACCAGAATTCACCTTTGTCGTTACTCCCCCTAACTCACTCTTATGAGACAAGCAATATTCGTCACTAGCGATGGCTACCTCTTGAACAGTCTCGAGTTTTAACTCTTCGAGGTGGACCTTCAGCTTATCCGGGACACACCTCTTAAACTCCTCCACCAACATTAACTCCTTCAATTTCTCAAAATCTCCCACCTCCTTGGACTTAGACCAATCGCTAGCATACTGTTCCTTCGCCCTGGCAAATTCAACAAAAGTTTGTTCCCTACATTTTTCTAAGTCTCGGAAGCGTTGCCTATAAGCTTCAGGGACTAACTCATAGGCCTTCAAGACAATAGCCTTCACACTCTCATAATCTGCTGATAGATCCTCCTCCAGCGTTACATATACCCTCTGAGCTCTTCCAACCAATTTACTTTGTATAAGAGTGGTCCAATACTCTTGGGGCCACTCCAACCTTGCAGCAATCCTCTCAAACGATACAAAAAATTCTGCTACATTATTTTCTTCAAATTTAGGTACAAATTTGAGAGCCTGCGATAAATTGATAGCAGGAGTTACTAACCTATTTGGGAAATGGGCGGGGGAAAAAGAACCTGGGTTTCTCATGGCAATCTCACGCTGCCTCTCTTTTTCTCTTTCCCCTGCCTTAAACTTTTCCATTTCAAATTCCATTTGTCTCAGGACAATCTGCTTATCCAAAATTTCTATAGACACTACTTCATCCAGTTTCACCTCTTGTTCCCCACCTGTCTTTACAGTTTTAACATAATCATAAATGAGCAATAGCAATACACCCTTTCTTATGGACACATCATATTCCAATTCAAAATGTTCTGCTACAATTTCCAAGTCTTCCCTATTTAACTCTGCCAACCTCTCTTGCCATCCCTCTCCTCCAAGGAGTTCTAGTACGTTAACAACCATGATTACTTATTCAAACAAAATACTAAATTTGCACAAAACAACACCGAGGAGGTGAAAATACACTGCCTGAAAAATTACCCCAAGAATTAACTTTGCACAAACACTGGTGAATACGCAGGAACGAAATATCCTGCCACGGTCGCCACTTGTGATGGCTGGTTTTGACCACCACTCAAAACATTACACTTATAAAATAGTATTCACCATCATACAGTACTAAATCCACTAAAGGTGGAATAGTAACCAAATATCAATACGAGTGCAAAGTCAACTCAAGGGGACAAAGAAAATACCACAAAAATTTCCTTAATTTTAATACATAATAACAAGACAGAAATAACACCTGAACCACAATAATACAATAATAAATTATACACACTCAATCTTAACTCCCTGTAAAAGAAAACAATTACACGATTACAGAAAGGTCATCAACACATGCATACTAAATGGAGAGAGGGTCCAGAAAGGAGAAGGCCAACGAAAAGTGAGAACATCCTAACAAATACAAACTAAATATCCCTATCAAATTGAAGATGGCTGGTGTGATTCAAAGGCTTTCACAAGCTCCACTAATGACGTCAGCTGACAAGTCGTGATCGCGATACTTAAATAGGCATAAATATTATTACCTTGGGACAGAGAGGTCCCCTTGGCTTTTACTGAACCAAGGGCAGTAACAAAATGTTAAGATGAACTGGATCCTTGCTGCAGAGAATGGATATCCAAAAAGCTAAACAGCTTCACACTGTAGCTCTGCAATGGCGAGGAGTAAATATAATCCAGTAGCAAAAGTCGTGCCCTTCAATGTTGGAGGCTCAGAAACACACTCCCGAACTATCCTTAAAAAAAGCCCCTCCAAAACTCCGTTCACGCAGGAGCGCAGCCACGTAACCAACACCACTTGAAAATATAAAACACCCGTTAGTCCATTATAACCACTAACAAAACCACCAGTGCAAAGAAAAACAATAATTCTACAGTATATTCAACCTTATACATCTATAAAAACTTAAATAATTTAGAAATATTAAAGCAATAATGTTACAATATACATACATATATATATATATATATATATATATATATATATATATATATATATATATATATATATATATACACACACACACACACACACATATATATATATATATATATATATATATATATATATATATATATATATATATATATATATATATATATATACACACATATATATATATTTATATATATATATATATATATATATATATATATATATATATATATATACACGCACACACACACATATATATATATATATATATATATATATATATATATATATATATATATATATATATATATATATATATATTTCTGAAAAATCTATATATGGCGTCTGCCTCCCTGATTAGTATGAATGAGGACTGAATGATGATAAATGTCTGAAAAATAACACTGAAAGCGATAAAAAGGATTATTGTGAAAAAAATTTAGAATTATTAATGCTTTCAGATTAAACTGTTCTGGCTGTGGACTGAGAAGAGAAACTGCGAAACTGGTAAAAGCTTCTGCTGAGAGAAAAAGATGTGAATATCTGCCGAAATAACTAAAGTCGTGTTCATTGCCAACCTGGAATTTTTTTATTCGTAAGAGCATATATAAGAAAACATATGAATATGGAAAAAAAGAGGATGGGTGAGCCGTATATTGGACCTCATAAAAGGTGGCTTTTCACACACCTCACTTACAGTATATGGAAAGGAATTGTGATACAAGTTTGACGAGAAAACTGCAAAGTATGAAATGTAATGTTCTATTGAGTAGGAGAACAGGAAACGCAAATATGACTCGGTACACAAAATGAACCTGCAATGGTAAGTAAAAGCCATGCACGTGTAACAAAGCAAAATTTTTTACAGTATTGAAAGCTATACTTGGGATTATGACTAGCTAACAACCTATTTGTTGTGGACATGAATAGATTTTGATTGAATTAGGGATTTTTAATTATATGGATGAGTTCCAACTCTTTGCTTTTGGAAGATTGAGATCTGTTCTACATATTATTGTAATACATATTATCCGTAGATTACTTAAAGCTTAAAATTCTGAAAAAATAGTATTTGAATTATGATTTTTTTATGCATTTATTGATAAAAACTATCAAGAAAGTTTGTTTTAGTAAACACACTTTTCCGAATTTGAACAGAATTCGAGTATTTCTACTTCTTGTCAAAAGATGGCAGCAGACGTCCTTTGTTCCATTTATGTGAATAAATCTCTCTAATTGGAAAAGAGTGATAGATTTATATTGATGTATAAATATGTTTGGCACGTACAAACTATATTCAGTTCCAATTAAGTAGACTATTTTTGGCTATTTTTAAACCAAAATGACGTAATGAAAGGTTCCTAAATGCAAGGATTAAAGAGCTCTACACATTGTTTCTTTTCATGGCCAATAGGTGGCTTACCAGTAGATTACTAAATTGCTATTTATCCCCCTCATCCACTCATCAAAATTTTTATTACTTCATTTCTATTGATATTCGGGCACAACAGTGCTACCAAAAGAAACACACGTGAACTTGATGTTCCTTGTTGTCTGCCCACAATATAATTCTTATGAAATTACAAATTTCACAATAAATATTACATAAATATTTTCTCATCAAACAATCGTTAGTTCAATGACAGTTGGTGAGTCAGAGGGGGTGGGGGGGGGGAGGGGGGGCGTGTGTCACCAGATATTCCACATGTACTGAAATCGTGAGAAAATCAAGTAATTACAAAGTTATTTAATCTACTTTTCAATTACGTTTCTATTAAACCAAAATGTCATTAATATGTTTCATGTTATGGTATATACTGTTAGAGAAAACTACGAAGGAAAACAATATTGGTACATCCCAAAAGGCATAACAACGCAGACTCCTCTAGCCTCCTCCCTTACATCGTAACGAGTTTAATTTATCGCCAATAGATAGTATCTGAGGCAACTTTTCCAAACTAATATAGTAAATTTTTTTGACGAACACGTGTCAAAAAAGTGTGCTATGAAGGTAGAGGCTAGAGAAATGGTAGTTGGTAAATTGTCCTACGATCGTTTCCTTATTAAGAATGTATATTTTTATTAGAAAACGATGTGAGTTTTTCATATACTATGGGAAGCAACTTAAGTTTACTTATAAGAGTATTTAGTATTTCTTTTCCTCTTCAGAACTCGTGATTGAAAGTCATTTCCCTGTGCAAGTGACCGAGGTAATAATCATCAGCATGGTTAGGGTGGGTGGGACGAGTTTGTGACAGCGCTGCCAAATGGAGTTTCGTTGATTGGAGAAAATCATTATTCATTACAGATCTAAATGATTTAAGAAGTAATGGTTATATTCCAGAAGGTTCAAGACTAGGAGTAATTTGATGTTTTCATAATCAGCGTAATCAGTATGGACATATCGAACAATGAACACGAAAAGGGTCACATTTCTGTGTCTTTGCCAATCCTTACTGTATTGCTTCATCGACCTGTGAACTTGTGTTTGTTAATAAGGGCGTTCCCAAGCGGAAATAAGTTATAAAATAAACCTTATGATCTTTTCCTTTGTAAATGTATGCATGTCAGTAAAGTTGTTTCTTGGTTCAACATAGGTTAAAAGAATCTAATAGTTTTTTTTCTCTGATTGATTGATTTGAAGTTTTCAGGCATCCTGACTTTTTTTTCAGTTTTTTATCTTTTTATTTAAAACGTTGAATCACATAATTTACAATCACAATATTTACAGTATGTTCACAGTATACAATAACATTTATATATAAACATAAACCATCTAAAATGACAATTTACAAAATTACACATCTTTATTTTGATTTTTAGATACTCAACAATAATAAATGATATACTTTTTTGTGAATATTTTTTTCATTCTTTCTTTATAGATTTTTTAACAGCTATCGATGCATCGTTTCTTTTTACTGACCAAAAAAGCATATGAATAATCAGTAATCAATACAATGGTGCTATTATAATTCTTTTTTTGCCTTATATTTGTAACTGAACATTTAATGTATTTAAAAAATTGTCCCAGTTCATGTCACAAGTATGAAAGATACACTTATGATACATCAATATTGTTTTTATTTGTCTGCAAAAATAAAAAGAAAATATACAAATTTTATTCAACATCCTCGCAATGATCACATTTAATCACCGTTTCTGATATTTAGGATTTTTAGTCGATTATCGATCGCCCAGAGCATATTTAAAAGCAAACTCTCTCTCCTTGATACCAATGAAAGGTTTGTTAATGTTCTCCCATACTAGTTTCCTGTGCAAAAGTAGATAACTCCCTTTAATTTTTGGGGACACTCTCTGGCCTTATAAAATTATAACTATCTAGAGAACTTAAAGTTATGAAATTTTGTATGGCGGCAAACCTTTCTAATTACATTGATTGCTACTGAATAAAGTAATGTTGACACAAATGAAACTAATCATCTCCTTCAAATCCAGCAAAAAATTGATTCTCATCTTACAAGAGAAATTACTTATACCAATATCATCTCTAATATAATTCAGAGCTATCGAACTGAAAATTCCTAAGGACTGAAAATAAGCATTTATAATTTCCAATCCACATTTTTCTTTCGACAAACAAAGTTTATTTTTGCCTAGCGGATGGTAAGTGCCCTGTCATATATATCGAAAGATATACATAATTATTTGAGCAATGTACTTTTTCGAAGAAGGCAAAGTTTGTAATATATACCAAGTTTTGGACAACACTAGTGAATTACCAATAATAGCTCTTTGAAACATAGATAATTGTCTTTGACTCAGCATATCTATTGATATTTTCATATTTTAAGCAACGCAAAAGAAAATCTATGAAGAGTTTATATATATATATATATATATATATATATATATATATATATATATATATATATATATAATATATATATATAAATATATATATATATATATATATATATATATATATATATATATATATATATATATATATATACATATATATATAAACAATATATATATATATATATATATATATATATATATATATATATATATATATATATATATATATATATAAAAATATATATATATATATATATATATATATATATATATATATATATATATATAGATTTATATATATATATACTGTATATATATATATATATATATATATATATATATATATATATATATATATATATATATATATATATATATATATATATATATATATATCAAGGACTACTATTACACAGGACATGCACACTCGGATTCATGGCTCTGATAGCAGAGGCTGGTCCAGTGTGCCACGAGCAGTGGAGGTGGAAGATTGTGTTGCTCCGTCTTTCTTGCGTGGCTGCATTTAAAAGTGGATAGTGTGTGCTAAGATAGGTTATTTCTTGCTGATTTTGTGTATTCAAAATGCCGGATAAGTGTGGTGTTGTGAACTGCAACGGTAATTATAACAAGGATAACAGGTGCCGAGTGTATGGACTTCCAAAAGACCCTTATGAAAGACAGAAGCGGCTTGATGTGATACCAACACGTAAAAACTTTCTTGTTGATTCGGACTCATTTTTCATTTGTGAGAAACACTGGGGTGCTAGCCTTTCTTCTATTAAATTGCCTGGTTCTTCGCAACCTGCGATCCCTTCAAGTGCCTGCTTCATGTGTGCCATTTTCAAAACCTCTACCTTGCCTGGTGAAGACCGAAGACAAACAACTGAGGCATTTTCTTTAGAAAGATACGATTACTTCATGTGATGCTTTTAGACCTGAACGTAACCTACAAAAGCATTACTCAATTTTTTCAAGAACGGTAGAAAGGTTACTGTGTCTGTTTATGACAGAAAATTTTAGTGAGTGCAGCCTTTCTGTGATTGTTGAAAACATGCCCACGTTGTGTAGCCCACTGATCTGCCATGCATTCAAGAAGGGTATTAATGTACCACTTGGTAAGACACTTCATCCCAACAATGGTTTGAGATCATATGGTCAGTTCGCCGAAGCTGTGCGCTTAGCATTTAACTATGACATCCCGTTTAATAAAATGACTGAGAATGTTGTCACTCTTCTTCAAACCCACACGTCAGCCTGTGTGAACACCAAGAATGAAAAGAAGCTGGTATTTTTTACACTTCAGTTGGAACATCTATCACAGAAACAGTTTCCCATGAATGATTTTTGTTTTGCTCTTGAATCATATCCCAAGTGTAGTTATGAAGAGCTCAAAGACTTTTTGGTGCTGCCAAGCAAACACAAGCTGGAGTAAATCCCTTCATCTATTAACAAGGATCAGGTGATGAGGGAAACATTTGCCAAAGTGAAGACACTGTAGCAGAAGAATGTATTCCTCTTGAAAGATGAAGTACAAATTCAGCCAACTGTTATATTTTCTGGTGTTCTGAGTGGCATAGCAGTGAACAAGCCAGACTGCAAGGCCACTTCTAAGCTACGTATTATAATGAAGTCGCTACAGAGAGGACCTAGCATTGTGCATTCTGTGACACACATCCACAAGCTCACAGCAGCATACCAGCTTGAGCATGTGAAGGAGGCGGTAGCTGCTGTTGAGATGGCAGGTGGGAGTGTCATCGGGTTTATCACAGACAACCAGAGGATAAACCAGTAGTACTGCTAGCTGTTTGATTTTCTGGGTGATTGCTGTGCCACAGACAAGCATCCTCTTGACAAAGAGTGTGTCTGGTTTCTCATTTTTAACACAGTGCATCTTCTGAAGTGCATGCACAACAAAGGGATCAGTGTGAAGTGCTGAAAGATCATCCTTGACAATAAAACAACAGCATCATTTATTGACGTCAAAAAATTGTACGAGTCAGAAAAAGGCTGTATTCTGAAGACTAACACCCTCACTAAATTTGGTGTTAACCCCTCACGACTTAAACTACAAAATGTGCAACATGTCTTGAATGTTTTCAATGAAAAGGTTGTGGCTTCATTAAAGCTCAGAGGATGTCATGACACTGCTAAGTTCATACAAATCTTCCTTAACTGGTGGAATTTACTGAATGTATCTGGGAAGGAGCAAGATCAGCACATGAATGATCAATATCGAGCTGTTCAAGATCCCCAGTCAACCAGCCTGCAAACTTTCCTGTTGATTTTCCAAGAGGCTTCTTGAGGACATGGAGCAAATCTAATCAATCGTTTCACCCATGACACCAGGAATGCACTGATGCAGACTATGCAGGGACTGATTGCTGTTTGCCGCTACTTGTTCAGAAACGTTGACTTCCATTATGTCCTGCTGCGTGAGATCCAGTGACGGTCTCGAAGGGGAATTCTCAGTCTACCATCAATCAACTGGTGCAAACTCTTTCATGACCACTGGGGATGTGTTCTCCATATGCAAGCAGCGCCTCACGAGATATGGTGCCGTAAACCTCCAGTCCATCGATGACCACCCTTTGTCGATGGAACATACCTTCATGGGGGCTGCAATTGACCTGGAGAATGCAGTCTCTATTGATAGGTGTACCAGAGATATGACATTGACTGTGAATGATGACTGCAGTGCGGCCTATATGGCGGGGTGGCTTGAGACGAAGTGCTTTAACGATGTGGTCTTCAGCGCTGAGAAACCTCTTGTGACCAATGACGTTAAGGACTTTTTCGAGACAGTGTCCAGAGTTTACTTGACAACGCCACAGATCTGCACTTTTGATCTTATCAGATATGTACTGTATTTTCATCAAGGAATCCCTTCACAGAATTTGCTGCCAGAAAAGACTGATGGAGATCTTGTCGACACTCACCAGCTTCAGTGGGATTGACATTGACTGTCCCAAGATGTTCCGTCGTCTGGAAAATGTTCTTCTGAATGGACCCCAAAACCTAGAGAAACACAAGCAGAAGAATGCAGTCCTTCTCCAGACCTCTGTAAAGAAGGCCCAGCTCGCGCTGATTATTCACTGCAGTTTGGTAAGATTTTGCTTTTATGTCTGTTTATTTGTGTGAATGTTTGTTGTTTGCAATCACAAAGGTTTACCTATTATCCATTTTGTAAAATTTAAAACAACAGAAACTTGGGTTCCTTTAAAATGTCCACTCACCTCATACAATATTACATGTTAACTCTGGCTAAAAGTGGCATTTCAAAGCATAACAGTGCCTTGAAAATAATTTCTTGTTTCACTACAAAAGTTTATACTAACTCGTACTGCATTGAATAAGTCAATAGTTGATATATTTGTCCTATATATAATGTTAAGTGTCTAGTTTTGATATATTTCCCCAATATAAAGTGTTAGGTTACGAAGAAAGTAATGGCGTCCGCTAGCGGAGCCAGGAATCTGGGTGCGCACGTCCTGTATAATAATAGTCCTTGATATATATATATATATATATATATATATATATATATATATATATATATATATATATATATATGTATATATATATATATATATATATATATATATATATATATATATATATATATATATATATATATATATATATATATATATATATATATATATACACATACTATCATCATCTCCTAAGCCTATTGATGTAAATAGCCTCAGTTAGATTTCACCAAACGTCCCTCTCTTGAGATTTTAAATCAATAATTCTCCATTCATCATCTGTTGCTTCAAATTTCAGTTGAAAGTTTGGTGAAGTAATCTCTCTTGGGGAATGCCAAGAGCTTGTTCAAACCATCTCCATCTACTCTGAACTATGATCTTATCTACATATGGGACCTGGGTAATCTTTAAAGTTTCATTTATAACCCTGTCCTACCATTTAAATCCGAATATAATTCTAAGGACTTTGTTCTCTAATCTACAAAATCTGTTGGATATTTTTTCCTTGTCATACAACGACTCATGTCCATAAAGTAACACCGATCTCAACAATCTAATATAAAGCCTGATTTTTATATGTAATTTTATGTGATTTTGTATCCAAATTTTACTTAGTTTTGCCATTCTTAAATATTTCATCTTCATTAATCCTTTCTCTTTACAATGATATTTCATAATCCCTTGTACATTTTGTTCTCATCATCTCTGTCTTTCTTCTATTCATCCTGTGTCCAACATCATGTGATATTTAATGGATTCTCATAGGCAGGTATTGTAAGTCGTGCGGAGTTTTGCTGATAAGGACAGCGTCTTCATGATACTCTTTGTCCGTTAATTTCCTATTACCAATAAATTTCAATTCTCTTTGCCATCCCTAGATGTTGTGCATTATAAAATCCATAAGGATTATAAACAACATAGGTGACAACACATTCCCTCGGAGTCTCTACTGTTCACTGGAAATTATTTGATAGAACTCCATTAACATTAACTTTGCATTTGCTATGCTCATGAACAGACTTAATCAAATTTACATATATAAGTGGAAGAGGAACTTCGTAATAATGTGCATAATATCAAAGGCTTTTTCATAGTCCACAAATGCCATAAAAGGTGGATTTCTCTTTTTTACACATTATTGTACAACATGTATTAAGATGAAAATGCGGTCAGTACAACTTCTATCTTTTCTAAATCCTTCTTGTTCATCTCTCAGTTTTTCAACAATCTTTCTCTCTTTGGTCTCTTAATATTAGCATACTATTTATATTTCACGAAATCTAACGTGAGTGTGATGCCTCTGCAATTATTGTAATCAGTCAAGTCTCCTTTTCTAGTCTTTCACCAACGCTCTTAACCCCCATTCATCAGGTTTTGCCTCTTTTTGCTACATTCTACGATATAATCTTGTAAGTATTCTGGGAGTCACTTAATTTTCAACCAGTATCATCTCAGCAGTTATTCCATCCAAACCAGGGGCTTTCCATCTCCTGAGTGTTTTTAATAATAACTTTGACTTCAAACACATTGAATTCATTATTGGCCACATCAAGGTATTTCTTACCTTCAGGTAAGAAATATTTCATCCAACGTTGCCTTTCTTCAACTTCTGTTGTTATTACAGATCCATCTCTCTTTTTGATGGGTATATGCTTCTTTTTTTGTCCCCGTAGAGATTTCATTAATAATTCTATACGTAATTCATAGACCATAACTACTCCCTGAATTCATAGCTTTGTCAGTCTTTTCTGCTTTCCTGTCTAAATACTCTCTCAAGTCATTCCTGGCTTTTCTTTTAACTTCACTATCAATACTGGAATAGGTAGCATGCTCTACCTTGTAATTTTCATTACTTTGTCGAAATCCTTCAACAATTAACTTCTGTCTTTTTTTTTTCTTTTTTTTATCTTATCCCAAGTATCATCTGATATCCAGGGCCTTTTCCTTGTAACTGTATGTCCCAAATATTCACTACCAACTGACTGATAATGTTCTTAATATCACACCATTATACATTAATTGTGTTCTCTGCTTCTCTTAAATTCTCTAAGACTGCATATCAATTCCTACATTCAATTGCAAATTTTTCTCTGTGTTAGTCGTCTACTAGTTAGTTGTGTCAAACTTAGGTATCTTATATACATATCTGTACAGTATTTTCAGTTTTAATTTCAGCGTGGCAATGAGGAGGTGGTGATCACTACCAATAACTGCACCTCTATAGCTTCTTTCAATTTTCAAAGTCGTCCTCCTCTCTCTATTAGTGGCCACGTGATCTATTTGATTTTTATATTTGCCATATGGTGAAGTCCATGTATATTTGTGGATGTCCTTATGCTGGAAAAGGACAATGGGGATTCATTGGCTAGATTCATCAAGGGAAAGCCAGTTCTGTTTGATGCACAATGCCTATCTAACTAAGTCAAATAACCCCTGTCGATCTATACGAATTCGAGTAAAATCATCCGCCAGGCAAGAGAGAGCTTTTCTTTGTATTAAACCCAATCCGTCACCCAGGTACCAGTGAATTTATGGATATTTAGGGTTGCATTTCTTCCACAACCAAAGTTCTGGCTACCTAATTAGGTTACTCATCTGCTTATGTAACCGTTGGCAAACATGGAATACTAACAAATAACACCCAGCTTACGCCTTAGACAAACTTTCTTATCATAGTAATTCACAAACTAAAGAGACACAATACACCTGAAAAACTACTGCCCAGTAGATTTACTATCAGCGATACATAAAATATATACACATAGAAAGACAACTAGACTTTAATCAACCTTGAGAACAGGCAGTCTTTAAAAGAGGGTCTTCAACAACTGACCATATCCATGTAATTAACTAGCTAATGAGAAATCAACAGAATATGAAAAACCACTATGCATGTCATTTATATAAACTATGAGAAATCTTTTGATTCTATCAACCTTCAGCAGTAAAGAAAGCCCAACAAAGACAAGGAATAGAGGAATATTGTGACAGAATACTTTAAGATATCTATACAAGAGTTAAAGCAGTCTTGAAACTACATAAAGATAGTGAGAATATTGCCATTGAAATAAGAGTTAGATAAGGAGACCTTGTGTCTCCTAAACTACATATAGCCTGCTCATATATTTTCACGAATTTAGATTGAGTGAAGGTTTTATCTAATGTTATTTAACATTTCCACTCTAATAGAATATGGGATATTAATCCTTTTCAATGAGAAGCTATCTGCAGAGTAAATTTATTTACTCAATCATTATGCAGAGGTAATTTGCATCAGCAGATTCAGGTGAAAAAAATAGCTAAGAAATTACAAAATTGTTTCTTTCTTGTAATGAAAACGATACATGTTTGTTTCTTTAAGTAATGCTCTCCGGTATTATTATTATTATTATTATTATTATTATTATTATTATTAGTATTATTATTATTATTATTTTTATTATTATTATTGTTATTATTATTATTATTATTATTATTATTATTATTATTATTATTATTAGCTAAGCTACAACCCTAGTTAGAAAAGAAAGATGCTATAAGCCCAAGGGCTCCAACAGGGAAAAATAATCCAATGAGGAAAGGAAATGAAGAAATAAATAAACCATATAAGAAGTAATAAAAATTTAAATAAAACATTTTAAAAACAATAACAACATTAAAGCAGATATTTGATATATAAACTTTAAAAGGACTTATGTAAGGACTTATGCTTTAACAGAGTAAATGCGAACACAGCTAAGTTCAGTTGAGGCTAGAATTTTGAGTTTTTTAGAAAATAATGTGATGCGAGAGCGGTTAATAGAATAAGAAAATCTGTTAGAATTTCATTTCATATTGTCATAAGCGTCTTTTACAAATATTCGAGAAATATAAACGTTGCCTCCAACACTTCCGTTCCTTAACACTTACCCTCCCATGTGCATTCTACCATTTTCTTCTTTGAATTTTCATTTTCTCAGACTAATAGTGTGGTAATGTCCTTGACTGGTGATCGCCAGACTGGGTTCGAGTCCCGCCCAAAGTCATTAGTTTCTTTGGTCGCTGCGACCTCACCATCTTTGTGAGATAAGGATGGGGCATTTTGGGAGAGTCTTTAGGAGTATCTGCCGAGTCATCAGCAGCCATTGCCTGGCCCTCCTTAGTCCTAGCTTGGGTGGAGAGGGGCCTTGGGCGCTGATCTTATGTATATATGGTCAGTCCCTAGGGCATTGTCCTGGTCAAGCTCGTTAGTTTCTTTGGTCGCTGCAACCTCCCGATCCTTGTGAGCTAAGGATGGGGCATTTTGGGGGAGCCTATAGGTCTATGTGCTGAATCATCAGCAGCCATTGCCTGGCCCTCTTTGGTTCTACCTTGGGTGGAGAGGGGTCTTGGGTGCTGATCATATGTATATATGGTCAGTCTCTAGGGCATTGTCCTGCTCAATAGGGCAATGTCAATGTCCCTTGCATCTGCTATTCATAAGTGGCCTTTAAACCTATAAGCACTTAAACTTCTTTTTGATAGAATCATGTGTAATGTTTTTGGGGAGGAAATTTCATTTTTTGTTTTTAGTGTGACATCGTAATAATAATATGATTTATTACAGAAATATTCTAATATATTATTATTTGTGTTAAAAAAAAATTTCACTTCATGTCTTTACATTCGTTCATATTTGGTACAGGTCTCTCGTGAATTGGATTTTTTTCACACTTTTATTTTGAGGTTGACTACATACAGATAGGCCATATCAAGCTTCAAAAAATACTGGATCGTGTTCCAAATATAAAAGTATTGCTTTCAATTATCTGTAAGGTACAGATCAGCAAGTATAACATTTGTAACGTTATTTCATTTTAAATGGTTTTAACTTTATAAGAATCATCAGCACTTGTGTGAAAAGATTTACAAAATAGTTTAAATAAGGGTAGAGAATGATTATTTTTTTATTTTTTCTATCAATTTCTAATCATATAGTTATTAGATATTTAGACAAGATATTAAAATTCATTGCCCTTACACTCATAAAATTGTTTTGGGATGAATAGACTAAAAAACGGATAGGAAATGACTTTTTTCTATTCATTTATATCCATCTCTATTTTATTAAAAGAAAGCTTACAAAAATGCCATCTTGATGATCACAGGGTATTATTTTAAGCCATTGTTGACTTTGCCAACAAATATATAACTAAATTATTGTGTTCCATCGAGTATTGATAAGGCCATTAATTCTAAAAGGGAATAAACTATTAATGTTGAATGTCGCTTGTAATGGAAAATGAGAATATCAAAAAGATATATACTTACATTGAGATAAACGGAATTTTAATTTACTTAATGTGTTGTGTACCAAGAAAGTCTTCTGTTTTAATAGTCAAAACGTAATTTATATTTGTTCCTCTAATGCAATATAAGAAAGGAGAAATAACCTTAAATGATTATTTGTGATAAATAATGAAGTAAAATGCATATAAAATTGCATTTAATGCTAAAAACAAGAAACCCAATGTTTTACGATATACTAGTTTGAAAAACTTGCTTCTCTGGTATTTCTTTTATCAAAATATTATCGATAATTAAATAATCTTAACATATATCAACAGAAATGATAAATTACAAAAATCTTGAATGATACCTATAACGTGATTTAGAATTTAGCTCCAAAAATTATTGGTCCGAAAAAATGGGAGAGTGACACTGAGGTTGAGGTACATTTTATGCAAATTGATATTGATATATGATGAACGACATGATAATGTATGATTTATTTTAGAAATCCCAGTAGAACCTACATACTTTTTTCTAGAAAAGCGAGAAATATATTAATCAAAGAATGAAATGTTGAGAAGTGATAATTATTTTCTAAAAGGGTGACACTTTTTTTTCTATACTGCTACTGTAATGTGCATTTTAAAGAGTACAATGAATAACTGTAAT
>NC_090740.1:42956946-42964446 GCF_036898095.1 Palaemon carinicauda
GACCACCATACGTTGTTTTTCTCACTACACTTGAGACCAAAAAGAAAAAGAAAATGTATCTTTCATTTTTTTTTATAAAAGGAATAGCATGGGGAAAATATCATGGCATTGCACATCATATGATAAACTTAGGTATATAAAGTATATTACATTTTCTGAAAAAATCCCTGTAAATAGGCACACTTATGAAAGATTATTTGACTACCATTTAGAGGTGGGTGCTAGATTGAAATGGTAAAGGTGGCAACAATGAGAAAGGTAAAAAGCTTATTTTCTTTCCTTTGTCTTTCCTTTTCTCATCTTACCATAGTTTTTTTTTCTTGAAAACCCTTGCCAAATTCGTATTTAATTTTGTTTTACTTCCTAATCCTTTTTTTATTTCTCTTTATCTTTTCTCTTCTTTTCTAGTGCTCTTTCAACACAGGTAATGGAGCACTAGAAAAGAAAAGAAAAGATGTAGGTAAAAACGATTAGAAACTGACACGTAATAAAATATGAATTAGGAATGGTTTCCAAAAAAGAAAGAAAAAAAACAGAAGGAAAGAACAGAATAATGGCTAAAGTATGGTAATAACATCAAAGGTGAGAAGAAATGTGTTTTGAAAACAAAAGTAAAAAAAAAGATATAGAAATATGATGAAAATTACAACAATTAAAGCAATAAAAGTAATGTTTTTCTTCAAATGTGATTCAACTCTAATTAAAGATTACGGTATTTTAGCATCATTATCTTAAACTATTAAGACTAGTGATAACTCCAGATATCACTCACCTATATTACTTCCTGTTTGAGGAACGACTTTATTTGATAATATATCTGTATTGAAAATATCATAGCAAACATATTAACAGTATTCTATTTTTTATAATTACAAAATTTGATAATGTATTTATATCATAGCATACATATCAACGGCCTTCTATTTACTACATTTATATAAGTATTTGATTTTGTGAATACTAAGCATAACTTCTCTGTTCAGAAAGGATGCATACAAAAGTATAAATACTTCATTCAGACGATTCATGGTATAACATAAAAATATACTTAAAATCGATAGATAAATTATAGAAATAAGGTAAAAAGAAAAATTGTGAATAATAGAGAATATCTATTTTTCTTCCTTGAGGATACGATCGAGTCCACTTTTCTATCTTATTTCGCTTCCTCTTGTCTTGTTTGAATTTGTATAGTTTATATATTAAAATTTTTTATTTTGATATTGTTACATTCTTAAAATATTTTATTTTAATTGCTCATTACTTCCCTTGTAGTTTATTTATTTCATTGCTTCCTTTAGTCATTGAGCTATTCCCTGTTGGAGCCCTTGGGCTTATAGTATCCTACTTACCTTGTAATAATAATAATAATAATAATAATAATAATAATAATAATAATGATAATAATAATAATAAAAACAACAACAAAAACAACAACAACAACAATAATAATAATAATAATAATAATAATAATAATAATAATAATAATAATAATAATAATAATATATTTTCAAGCGTCATGTCACAAGCATATAAGGATACGACTAATTAAATCTTTTGTATAAGGCAAATACTGAATAAGACTTTATATAAATAAGAAAAAAAAAAAATAAACCTGGGCATAATTGGAAATTTTCCTTTTTATGGCTTTATCTGGTCTCAGTCGTTTTAGAATAAAAAAAAGGGTGTTTCTTCTTAAAGTGTATTTGTCTTGTGCATCTCAAAGATTGTCTGTTTTACGGAAAACAATGTTTCTAGTATATCGTGGAGGTGACACAATCTATCTATCTTCCTAAAGTTTGCGCGCGCGCACGCGTGTGTGTTTTTTGTGTGTCTGTGTGCAGTGGAGTGAGTGGATTTATTCCTCTGGATTAACTGCCTGAAACCTTCCAAAAGCGGTATTACCCAAGGAGAACCTAGTAGGTAGAAAACCTCTTTTATCTAAAAAAAAAAAGTACATGAATGCGTTACATAGTTAAAGCTTAGTAAGATGCATAATAATGTTTACATCAGTTTAGTATACTATCAAAAAGATAGAAAACATCTTCTCTTATTATAAAAAAAAAAAAATAGATAGATGAATTCGTCAATTAGTTAAACCTTAACGAAATTCATAATGTTATTTGCATCAGCTTAGACTACTGTTAGAAAGCTACATTCGATTCGTAAGAAATTTGTGAAATAAATATGCAAAACTTAGTCGTGATCGGTTGTGTTTGGTATAAATTTTAAAAAAGAAATATTCATAATGGGTCCTCGCAAATCTGTTCATTCAAATTTCCCATATCTGTCATAATTTGTGATGTGAAAGGACATCCTATGAATATATTATCAAATAAACCTATCTTTGATTTAGTGCAAGTAAACTTGCAGCAAATGTTTCATACCGAACAGGCTGACATAAGTCTTTTTATATTTTATATATGAAATATCTGTTTGGATGCTGTTACTGTTTTTAAAAAGTTTTTTTTTTCAATTGTTCATTATCTCTTATATCGTTTATTTCTTTCATTATATCCTTTCCTTATTGGGATATTCTTCCTTGTTGGATCCCTTGGGCTTTTAGTATTTTGCTTTTCCAACTAGAGTTGTAGCTTAGCTAGTAATGATAATAATAATAGCTCTATACTCGAGCTACCAACATTGCACCTCGATCTAAAAGTAATTAGTTCACTTTCAAAGAGCACTGGAAAAATACTTGACAGAGAGAGAAAACATATAAGTAAATAATTAAATAAGGAAATATAAAAGAAACTAGAAAAAAAAAATTAAAAGAAATATTAAAAATAATCCATTACTTGAATCATTATTCCCCTTTTCCATGAAGCAGATAAGCTTTTGCTTAAATTTTATGGATGATTCTGAAGTAAAAAGGAGCTGGAGTAAAAAAAATTGTCTAAGAAGGTTAAAATATAATATGAGAAAGGAATGAAGAATTTTGATGAATTGAGAGCATGTAAATTACGAATAAGTTTTACCAACTATATAATATATTGAAGGAAACACAAAAAGGACCCTAAATAAAGAATGGTTGGCCTTTGAAGCCTAAAATAGATTCTTTAGAAAATTGTCAAGGATGAGGTAAGGGATAACCAGGGGAAAGGAGTAAATGAGAGAACTGTGCGGAAAGAGGGTGAATATATATATATATATATAAATATATATATAAAAATATATATATATATATATATATATATATATATATATATATATATATATATATATATATATATATATATATATATATATATATATATATATGTATATATATATATATATATATATATGTATATATATATATATATATATATATATATATATATATATATATATATATATATATATATATATATATATATATATTTATATATATATATAAGAAGAAGAACTAATTAGTAATTTAACAAAATTTGTTTTGGATTCAGCAAAAGACTTAGGTGGAAGAGTTCCTAAAGAAAATTAAAGAAAACTATCAGATAACACAAAAAAAAAAACATAAAAAAAAATATTGGAAATTACGGTAAAATCTAACTATATGGAATAGAATCAACTGAATTATGCAAAAATATAAACAAAATAAACACCCAAGACATTCATAAACACATTCCGACCAAAATTGAGTAGACATTAAAAAACGCAAGAAACATTAAGTTAATGAAAAGAAGAGCTGGGACGGGATGCAAGCAGATGAGAATGGAAACATTATACACATACAATTGAAGTTATAAAGAATTGGACAGGATTTATACATAATTTATATACAATGCTTTAAATTTGTCAATCGAAAAAAATGGAAGGGGAAAAGCAGCCGGAGGTGATGACCTAACAATTGATTCAATAATTGATGGAGGAGATCTCGCAGTAGTAAAACTCACTGAACTTTCTACAAAATGTTAGCCAGAATGATCTAAACCTACAACTTGGAAAAACTTTATGATTATACTAATTCACTAAAACGAGGACACAAAACGAACTGAAAAATTACCATCAAATACACTTACTTTCAGCAATATAAAAAAAATGGTTACAAATATCATATCTAGCAAATTAAAGAAAATAAAACTCAGCTAAAGTTTAATCAACCAAGAAAACAGGCAGGCCTTAGAAGTGTGTATTCAACAAACAAAAATATCCATGTAAATAAGTAATGAAAGGAAACCACTATGTATGGCATTTATAGACTATGAGAAACCTTTAGATTCTGTCGAAACCTCAGCAGTAATGAAAGCCCTTCAAGGACAAGGAATAGATGAATCTTATGTTAGAACTCTTGAAGATATATACGGCCTAGAAGATGTTTTAACAATTTATATATATATATTTATATATATATATATATATATATATATATATATATATATATATATATATATATATATATATATATATATATATATATATACATATATGTAAATATATGCATACATACATACATACAGTATATATATATATATATATATATATATATATATATATATATATATATATATATATATATATATATATATATATATATATGTATATATATATGTATGTATATATATATATATATATATATATATATATATATGTATATATATATATATATATATATATATATATATATATATATATGTATACAGAGAGAGAGAGAGAGAGAGAGAGAGAGAGAGAGAGAGAGAGAGAGAGAGAGAGAGAGAGAGAGAGAGAGAGAGAGAGGGTTAAATTGACATTAAGATTTATTTTATAAGGAATATTATATGTCAGTAATTTATATTTAATATCCACCTTTGAAAGTCAGGGTAATAATTTTCACTCCATTTTCAGATTCAGTCAATATTTTCCTGAAGCGAATATTGATTATTTTTTTTTTTTTTTTTGGTGGGGGGGAGGAGTTTTCCAAAGAGTTAATGGTTTCTCTCACTAACCTCAAAAAATATTAAGCGAAGGATATTCAATATGCTTTTCTTAAAAAAAAATCAAAATTATGATGAGACCAGAAAATCAAATATCCTTTTCCAACCAATTGCAGTTCAAATTGAATATTGCAATATAAATAAAAAAAAGAATTTCCCATCGGAGCGAAACGTATAGATGAAGCATTGGGAATGAAACTATCATTATTATAAAGGTTATTGGAGTTAAAATAATTGTTGTATCGAGTATACTGTACATTTTATCGGTAAAAAAAGAATTGATAAATGTCCCTGTTATTTTACTTAGTAATTCCCAAAAACTGATTGCGCAGTTGCCATTTATCTATCAATTATTCATGAATTTCCACCAAAAGCAGCTTTTCCTAATGAATGCAGTAGCTGCAGAATACACCTAAAAACATTTTCTTCCGCTGCTGTATTTCTGTATCTCCCTATTGCCCTTTTGTTTGGTTGCTGGTATTATTCCAGTTTTATTTTAAATTCATATGCTATCATATACTCTCTCTTATAATAAAATAATATTTTCAGGATATTATAAAAGGGATCTTCGTTTTATCTAAAATGCTCTGCACTTCCTCACAGGGAGTATCGTGGTAATGACAAGGTCATTAAGTAGTATAGAGCAAAGCTTCCATTTTAGTTTTCTTTGTTTGTAAAGAGGCCAAGTTATTTATGTGTTTTGTGCGTAGCTCCAATTAGGTGATATCTGAGAGATGAGAGGAATACAACTAACCTAATTTCAATAGAAATAGAGCTTTTTATACAACAGTTTCTCTGTAAGAAGGTCACAAAAATATAAGCAGATGGATGAAAGAAAAAAACAGCTCAAACCGCTAATGTTAACAGAGGGGTGAATAGCGATATATATATATATATATATATATATATATATATATATATATATATATATATATATATATGTATATATATATATATATATATATATATATATATATATATATATATATATATATATATATATATATACATATATATATATATATATATATATATATATATATATATATATATATATATATATATATATATTTTATATATATATATAAATATATATATATATATATATATATATATATATATATATATATATATATATATATATATATATATATATATATATATATGTGTGTGTGTGTGTGTGTGTGTTTTTTTTTTCAAAAAGGCCCATAAAAGAAACACAGGAAATATGAATAAATCACACTATATTTCGGTCAATAAACATCGACCCTCTTCAGGATGTAAGGTAAAAGTGAGAATTACAGTGGAGAGTGACGGTTTATATATGAAAGCAAAAGGGTGTGTTCAATTGTTCTATAGTTGTTATAATTGCTGGAAGGATTAGCCAAATTTAATTACATTCAGGTGCGTGTTCTTATTGTTGAGCCGCTTGGAGGAAGTCTTGACCTCTGATGCATGTCTGGTGGTCGGTCTCCGTGGATTATCTTCTTAATGATAGGGTTGAGAAGAGTATTGTCCACTGTGTCAGTTTTCCATTGGCCCCCACATAGGTTCATTGTGTTTGATTGATTTATGATGGCTGATTCCAGGATTTTCCTTCTGTACGGACAGGTACTCTTAAAAAGCAAAGACGACTCACTCCAGTTAATCTGGTGCCCTAAATCCCTAAGGTGAATGAAAATCCCCGAGTTTTCATACCCATATCTAACAGATCTTTTGTGTTCGGATAATCTTTGAGATAGCGAACGGCCAGTTTGCCCAACGTACACTTTTTCACAATCCCTACATGGTACTTTGTAAACGCCGGATTCTATCTCTCTTTTATTTTGATAAACATTAATAAGGGCGCTTCCTATGGTCTTTGGATATGAAAAAACAAAGGGGTTCTCAGTTTTGATATGATTTGTTATATTTTTAATACCTTCTATATATGGGAGTTTTATCTTATTTTTAAAATCTCTTTGGTTAGTAACATCATGATCTTTATAATATATCGTGTTGGCTTTGTTGATGGCCTTTTCTATGACATACGTCGGGTAGAATAGCTGGGCGAGTTGTTTACGGAAGATTTCAAATTCTTTATTTAGGTAGGCTGGGGAACAGATTCTCAAACCTCTAAGAAATAGATTGCAAGCTACTCCAATTTTTACAGAAATGTCGTGATAACTAAAGAAATGAATGTAGGAAATAGAGAAAGTTGGTTTTCTATACACAGTGAAATTATACCCCGTCGATTCCCTTATAATTAGTATGTCCAAAAAAGCTAATTTTCCATCTTTTTCCCATTCAGTTTTAAATTTTATGCTAGGGACTAGGGAATTTAGATTATTGAAAAATATATTGAAATCTCCCCAGCTATCATCCCAATATGTGAAAATGTCATCAACATAGCGTTGCCAAACCATGTTCATAGGTTTAATTGTTGTTCAAATTTCTGTTTCAAAGTATTCCATGTAGAGGTTAGCTAAAATTGGAGATAACGGGCTGCCCATACTACAACCAAATTTCTGTTTGTAAAAATTTTTCCATTGAAAGAGAAAACGTTATTTGACACGCTTAGTTTAATTAACTTAATTGTTTTTTCAATACCGAGGGGGAAGTGATC
>NC_090740.1:42969446-42981946 GCF_036898095.1 Palaemon carinicauda
CCAAGAGTTTTACCAATATCAGTTTTTATTCATTTAGGATATATATGTTGGAAGTCGATACATTATTAGCATTAACACTAAATAATTTGGATATTCAAAATATTTAGAATTTTTTTTCTTTTCAATATCATTTCATTATCCGTCAATGAATGGTTATCATAAATGAGAGAGAGAGAGAGAGAGAGAGAGAGAGAGAGAGAGAGAGAGAGAGAGAGAGAGAGAGAGAGAGAGAGAGAGAGATTTCATTATTCCATTATTTGAAATAAATACTGAATTCTATTGTCCCCTAGAGAGTTCGAGTTACAGTTCATTGTGACGTTGATAATCAGAGATGGAGGAATGTCAAAAGAGTTTTTGTACTTTTGAATGAAAGAGTTTCCAATAAATATATATAGAACACTTTGATTTATAACCCCCTTATTTGATAACAACCAGGTCGTATCAACGTACAGTGTTCTTGTTTTGAAACTGTTTTGTATAGACTACATTGCTGTAAAATAAACCGCTATTTTTACTGGTACATGGAAGACTGTTTATAGAATGCCCTTTTCTATGTATTTTGTTGTGTGCATAAAGGCTTTCTAAATGATAGGAATTTTGAACTCTATTGATAAAATAAAATGAAAAGTATATAGATTTGTTCTTTTCAAAGAACTATCGGTTTACCAAGTTTTGATAAAAAAGATATTGGGACATAAAGAAATTGATAATTTTGAATAGTTGTTCAAACTTATATGCTGTAAGAAGTTAAATGAATTATTGAAAGACAATTGATTATTTTAAAATTTTCAAGTGATTTGAAAAGTAGGCTCCATTACAGCTGAAACCTAGGTTATGTTTATATATGTATATATATATATATATATATATATATATATATATATATATATATATATATATATATATATATATATATATATATATATACATATATATATATATATATATATATATATATATATATATATATATATATATATATATATATATATATATATATATATATCACAGCGCTGGCAAGCGCGACCGGGGAACAAGCTAAAATGCTGCCAGTGCTGTTATATACGATTACGTAAACCAGAAATACTGGGTTTTCAGAAAAGTGCTTTCCGGACATAGTATAAGCCTGAAACTCTAGGATTTAGTTCTATTCAATTTAACAAGACGATCCTAAAAGTTTCAAGTCCCTATCTTATAAGGTTCGTGAAATATGAGGTCAGAAATATGCAAAAAAATAGCAAAAATGACGCCAACTTTCATGTGTTCGATATAGAGTCATGGATAGACGCTTTTTAGCAAATTTTCAACTCTATAATCTTAGCTTCTGAATGAGCTAGATAGCTGTTCGACCTCAGGTTTTGTAGATTATGTTTTAAATTGTGTATTAGGCTATGTGGGAATGTTTTGCGGTAATCACGAAGGTTGTAGTCACGTACTTAAGTTTCAAAAGGCATCAAACTGACATCTTTAAGCGAACTTTCAACGTTTATTTCTCAGCTTCTGAATAATAAGTTATAGACATGTTTGACCTCACATTTTGAAGATATGACTATAAACTTGTTAATCAATACGCTTGCGTAAAAAAAGAGTGATATTTTACCCAAAAACCGATAAATTGGTTGGAACTTTTGACCGGGGAAACGTCTGTCTATATCCGAACATAACTTGACAACAAAACGTTTACCCGATTGAGCGGTTTAAAGAATTGATATAAAAATTTTAACCGGGTGTCGCCGGTCGCTTGCTTTTGACATTACCCATAGTCATAAAACAAAAAAATTCTGGGTAACGTACCTACAACTATAACGTTAAATAATAAAATAGCATACACGCCAACCTTTGATCACAGCGCTGGCAAGCGCGACCGGGGAACAAGCAAAAATGCTGCCAGTGCTGTGATCAAAGGTTGGCGTGTATGCTATTTTATTATTTAACGTTATAGTTGTAGGTACGTTACCCAGAATTTTTTTGTTTTATGACTATGGGTAATGTCAAAAGCAAGCGACCGGCGACACCCGGTTAAAATTTTTATATCAATTCTTTAAACCGCTCAATCGGGTAAACGTTTTGTTGTCAAGTTATGTTCGGATATAGACAGACGTTTCCCCGGTTAAAAGTTCCAACCGATTTATCGGTTTTTGGGTAAAATATATATATATATCTTTGTGTATGTATGTATATATACTGCATATACATATGCATATATATATATATATATATAATATATATATATATATATATATATATATATATATATATATATATATATATATATATATATATATATATATATATACATGAATTTTTTGACACCTCAAC
This sequence comes from Palaemon carinicauda, assembly GCF_036898095.1. Taxonomy (NCBI): domain Eukaryota; kingdom Metazoa; phylum Arthropoda; class Malacostraca; order Decapoda; family Palaemonidae; genus Palaemon; species Palaemon carinicauda. The sequence goes on from NC_090740.1 coordinate 42,971,766, forward strand.
AATAATAGGAAATAATGAACTGATATAGCAGGTATAATCTTGACAAAAAAAGAAAAATACAAAAAAATGGTTGTAGAACATATAGAATATTTGGTAATTGAATATGTTATAGAAATATGAAAAACTCTTTCACAATTATAAAAGCAAAATATACAAAAAAAGGGCAAATAATAGTTTTTTGGAAAATAAGCAATTTTGTGAGTTGTCATTTCCAAAAAGAAATTAAATTTAAGCTGCATTTTCTATAAAAAACATTGAGCAATCATTCCATGAAACACTAATAATTCATATTCGTCCACTCAATAATTATTAAATGAAATAAAACATTAAAACCAATCAGTCGTAAAAAACAGAAATAAAATGGAAAGGTAAAAGAGGAAAAGATACTCTAAAGAGGGAAAAGGTTAAAAAAAGGGACATTCTGAATGAAAGAAAACGAGAATAAAAGTTATTTACCTGAAAAATGAGTTAGCAATTGAAATTTCAATGAGAGAGAGAGAGAGAGAGAGAGAGAGAGAGAGAGAGAGAGAGAGAGAGAGAGAGAGAGAGAGAGAGACTTATCTTATTTTATGTTTGGGTTCCCCCAGGTCACTCAGTGAGAGAGAGAGAGAGAGAGAGAGAGAGAGAGAGAGAGAGAGAGAGAGAGAGAGAGAGAGAGAGGGGGGGGGGAGAGAATCTTATAGAACATTGAAAGCGAGAAAACTTGACAAATATGTTTATTGATTGAATGAAATTTCTAGAAATCTAGTAAATGGTCTCAATATTGTATGTTGTATAGCTTTATCTTTGTTTATACAAAATTGCCATATAATTTTCTTAGATATTTAAAATACTTGAACATTTATAAGATGAGTGTAAATAGTCGGTGAAAAGTAAAAGTCTTTTATTTTTTATCATATTCCCAGAATATTACCGTTACCTTCAATAAATGGTATGAATGTCCTTTAGCTATAATTGTGTATGAGTGTTGAACCGTGTATATATTCTTACATATCTTTTGTCTTGAATATTTTTTTTTAATTTATTATTTGGGTAAACGTGTCTTTATATGCGTAATCACTAGATATATATTAGATGAAAAATTAACTTAAATAAAACACCATGACATGTCTATTGATCTTTGGTATCCAAAAGTGCACAGTTATATACGTTGATTATTTAAAAAATGCAGAGGATTTTGCACTTTTTGAATATACAACGTATATAATTGTGGATTTTGAATACACAGATGATAAATTATCCTTCATTGTGGCCAAATTGTACATACGTTCCCGAAGGATATTGTGGTGGGTATAAAGTTATCATCATCATCATCTCCTCCTACGCCTAATGACGCAAAAGGCCTCGGTTAGATTCTGTCAGTCGTCTCTATCTTGAGCTTTTAATTCAATAATTCTACATTCATCTTCTACTTGGCGCTTCATGGTCCTCAGCATTGTTGGCCTGGGTCATCCAACTCCTCTAGTGCCTTCTGGAGCTCATCTGAACGTTTGGTGAACTAATCTCGTTTGGGGAGTGCGAAGAGTATGCCTAAACCATTTCCATCTACTCTTCATCATGATGTCATCCATAAATGGCACTCGAATAATATATAAACATGAAAATATTCAAAGAAACAAAATATCTGAGATATATAACAGCCCATCACTCATTACTATCTAATAAGTGAGCTGAAAAAATATCTCGTTGCTGCATATCTAACTTTGTAACATTTACAGCATTCAACGACAGAGTTTACCTTTGCAAAATTTATATATTCAAAGCTGCGCTGCCTGGAATAAGAAGGAAAAATACTCATCTAATTTATGACTTGATTCCCGGAATATAATTTCTCTCTTTAAAATTTCCATCTATTTTTTTCAATAAAGGTAATGGAGGCAATTTCTGAATATGCATTGAGTCTTAAGTAAATACTAATAATGCTATGATTGAAAACCTAATCATTGAATTGAATGGGCCTATATTTTCAATAATAGAATTGATCCATTGAAAACGGTCGTGGTGGCCTGGTGGTAGCATCCTTGCCTGGTAATTGCCAGAATAGGGTGCGAGTCCCCCTCAAACTCGTTCGTTCCTTTGGTCGCTGTAGCCTCAATATCCTTGTGAGCTAAGGAGGGGGGGGGGGAGTTTGGGGAGTCTATAGGTCAATTTGCTGAGTCATCAGCAGCTCCTACATGGCCCTCCTTGGTCCTAGCTTGGGTGGAGAGGAGGCTTGTTCGATTGTCATATGTAATATCCCTTGTCTCTACCATTCATGAGTGGCCTTTAATCCTTTAAAATGTTTCCTAAGACAATCGATTATGATATTTAGATTATTTCCTCTTAGTTTGAGTACTATGCGTAATTAGTCTTATTTTACCTTTTAATTACCCAATTTTATAGCTAAACAAGTACGTGCGTAGTAATTGAAGCACATTTGAAAGTCCTTGATTCTGTTCAGCATGGATACATACTCGTAATGATAATGCTGAGTATCCGAAGATGTAGTTCATGTTTATCACGGAGATTACATTTATTTTTTTTTTTTTATCGTCAATCTTTTTATTTATGGTAATTAATTCAAAGATTTTAGTGTCCCCTCTTCGTTATTGTTCATCACCTGAAGCAATTATCAGAGAAGACCGGCTGTTAATAAAACGTTGTTGAAGTTGAGAAATTAGACGATGAAATTACTAGTTTTCATAATTACAGTAATTAATAATTCTCTGCATTTGGTTGATATTTCAGGTTTAGATTTTGAGAATCTAAAAATAAATGAAAATAAATTATTCTCGTGATTATACTATTAAGTATAATATTTTTCTTGCATATTTAACAGCTTGGCGCCTCCATTTAATTAATGAATAGATTTCAAGACATGGCAATTTCTCAATATCCGTTACTACAAACAATAATCAGCATATTGAATATTCATCGCATTTGTAAACAAAATGAAGTCCCCTGCAATCTTACCAATCTATATGATGCAAGATTTGCAACACATTTACCTAGATTTTGTGAAAATTGACGTACGTGAAGAGGAAGATCCTTCTTGATTTGGTTTATAATCTAAGCGATTTCGCAAGATTTACCTGGATTTCATGAGCGAATGACAAATGGCTGGTAAGATGGATTAGATTGGTTTATGTGAATTACAGTTCAGCGTCAATTAAAGAGATTATCCAAAGTGTAGCATAGCTTTTTTTAATTAATGGGTGAAAATCATTAGTAAAAATTAGTAATATAATAAAGTATAAGTGATTGATAAAAAACACAAACGCCTAATATAAAGAGTTAATTATATAGAATAGCTATTTCTCAATCTAGGGTGTATAATTGGGTGTAATTCGTGTGTAAGTTCCAGGAGAGATATGAGTCGGGAAAATTTTAAACATATATTTACCATGAAATGATCGGTTAATACATAAAGGTCTCAATTCTGTATTCCATCCTATAACTATGTTTGGATGAACATTTCCTTGTTAAGCTGGATTTTCGACTCTTGTTATAGTCAAAATTAAGCTTACGACCTATTAAATTCCCTTTTCATGAACTGAATACTAATCTCTTACACCGTCTTTCTGCTAGTATTTTATAGTAGTTATCTGGCTTTTGACTTTGTTTTCGAGATTTGGTAGTAAAGAAGCAGAGTCGAATTTCGCATTAAATTGTTAATAAAATAACTCAAGTATATTTGCTATGTGCCTATACATACTTTTTCAGAATTCCTTTTTAATGAAATGACAGAAAGAAACCATATATATCCTTGTTTTTATAAAAGCTGAAAGGAAATTGTATATATTTGGCTAGAGATTCAAGGGAAGACATACGTCATCTGTGACTAATATGGGAACATATCACGACACTATATATTCAAGGGGAAACAGTATATCAATTGCCTGCCTGTTTTTCCTCCCAGTTCCATATATCATATGCTGGAGATAAGGCCATTTATTTTAATGTAAAATACCTAACGAAAATGAGTAAAATAAGAATAAAATAGATCACGTAAATTCTAATCAACTGTAGTAGTAGTAGTAGTAGTAGTAGTAGTAGTAGTGGTAGTAGTAGTAGTAGTAGTAATGATATAATGATAACAATAATAATAATAATGAAGTCATACCTAAATTTAACTGACATATCTCACTGTTTCCACACGGTTGGTAAACGACATAGATTCACCAACTTCCTGTTAGTTTATCAACCCCCCCCCTATTTAACAAAGCCCTTGATTTTGTTATTAGACATTTTTTTTTCATATAATTTGAATTTTAAAGTTAAAACTATTACAATGGTAAATACTCCGAAAACATCTTGCTGCACTTGACCCTCTGGTGGGATAATAAATTTGTAAATAAAGTGTCAGAGATTGGGGCAAATACTTCTGGTTATCTTTAATTCGTCTCCAATGCTTGGCTACGTCCAGAGGTAAACAATTTCTTTACCAATTGCAAAAAGGCTGACTTCTCTATCCTACATCCCCCATCACTGCTTCCCCTCTCATCCAACTATGTTCTTGTTTGCAAAATGTTAACTTTATACTTCCAACAATCAATTCCACCAGTATTGACCCTTTCTGTATTTTTTATTGCTTTTCGAATAGTACTGGAACATTTTCATCTCATCATTCACTCACTAATTCACTACCTCTTTTGCTACCATCCCTAACCTTAAATATTTCAAACCCACATAAGAGAAAGTATTTTATTGCTACAATCCTATAAATTCGGGGGTTTACTATACCATAAAAAATTTATTTTCATCTTAATTGCTATTATTGTAAAAGTTGGTAACTTAAAACTTACAATAGTCTCTACTGTGTATTTGAGATCACCAATTAGTTGTATCGTATTTTAGCAAACCTGTAGATTAATATTGATAAAACCTTTTTTCATATCAACCATATATTGAAAATCATGTGGCATAAAAATAAACCAAAGCATGTTATATTATTCAAAACATTTGTGGGAAAGGCAGCAACTCCCTTCCCTCCTAACCAACCAACCATCCAGCTGCATATGTTCATTTCGCTCACCAATATCATCAGTCTAATTTTCAGATTCCTCACACACTCTTTTGAAAACCTAAGGCCGACCTTGTGAGGGAAGTACCAACCGCTAAAAGGAGCATGGTAGCACAGAGGTTAAGGATTAGTGACTAGAAAAGTGATAACGTGTTCGTCTAGCATTCGCATCTCAGCAGATCGATCCCATCCCGGAACTATGCTTTTAAGCTTTTTACTGGGAAGGCCACTGCTGTTGGGTTTGTCCAGCTGACGTTATGGTGAGCATCATTTCTGATGAAACTGGAATTGAGATCTGACTCCATTGCCTTTACCTTTACTAGTCCAGTACCTGGTTAACCACGTGATATGCAACGTCAGAATTTACATTTTAAAGCATTTATGAGGTTTAATATAATCTTTACCACTAGTTATATGAAAAAAAATATCATATAATCATTTGCTTTAGCTAGAAAATAGTCCTTTCGTGTGGATACATGACCGATAAGGGAATAAATTTTGCTAAGATATTTGCAAATCTATCCAGTAGGCTACCTCATGAATTTCAATTATGCTATTCTGTCCATCAGTTCCACAGAAATACTTCTATACATTTTCAAATTATTATCCTTGGTCAGTAATTAATTGCACTTACTTATGTCACTGCCCCCAAATGGACACAGAGTATATAATCACATGAAAAATATGTTTATGTACTTGAAATTACAAAGGACACTTTTTGGCAAAGTAATAAAACACAAGTTCCATTATCACTTTTTATTGGAGCGAAAATTAAAAGCGTCAGCTCATTAAGGGTAATATTTAACGAGATCCAACGAAAGGACGGTAATCATTTGAACGCATTTAGTTTCAATGAAACAATTCATTAGCTGAGGATAATTTATGGAAATTAACCCTTTCCAGAAGAACTATTGTCCGGATCGTCCGAGATTCAGGGTTGCCAAATGGCGGGATTGTGGGGATAGTGACGGTAAATATAGGTCTTTAAGGTGATCTCTATCTATCAATTTCAGATATCTGCTTTACTCTGTCTGGTGCGGAAAATATTTTAGCATAATTGTCAAGGTTAAAAAAAATATTTTTTTTGGCAAATAAATCTGTTTTTAAAGGTTTAAAGGCCGCTCGTGAATGGCAGAGGCAAGGGACAGTGACATTGCCCTACCAAGCAGGACAATGCCCTCGACACTGACCATATATACATATGATCAGTGGCCAAGCCACCTCTCCACTTAAGCTATGTAAAGGAGGGCAAGGCAATGGCTGCTGATGACTCAGCAGATAGACCTATAGGCTCCCCCAAACCCTCCATCCTTGGCTCACAAAGATGGTGAGGTTGCGTCAAACCACAAACAAAGACGCTACCACCAGGCCAGCACAACAATATGAAGTCCATGTTTCTAGATATGTTGATCTATATTGTATATTGAACTAAAACTAACATAAAGAATAGAAATTGTGGGTATATATTTGATTAATTTGGCGGATGTTTTGATGAATTTCGGTACTACATCATGTATTATTATTATTATTATTATTATTATTATTATTATTATTATTATTTACTATGGTACAACCCTAGTTAGAAAAGCAGGATGCTACAAGCCCAAGGGCTCCAAGAGGGCAAATAGCCCAGAGAGGAAAGGATACAAAGAAAAATAAAATCAAGAGGAATTCTTAAGCAGAACCAGTGGCAAAACTGTCGAGCTTGATCGCAAGAGACATTCTCATCTATAACACAGTTCCATTGGCATATGGGATTCTTGCGATTATAAAAGCGACCTTGTTACCTGGCTTATTCATCAGGATTTTATTAGGTCATAAAAACTATTCAATGGTCATAGTTTTTAAAGCCTCTCTCTCTCTCTCTCTCTCTCTCTCTCTCTCTCTCTCTCTCTCTCTCTCTCTCTCTCTCTCGTTGCTTCTTCGTCGAGTTTATTAAAGAGCGTAACAATGAGTTGTCTTGAAAAAGGAAGATTCATACCCACGTATTTATACTTAACAACCTTCTTAGTGTGAAAAAAGATAAACATAGATATGAGAGGAAAATATGTTAACACCAAAAATACGTCAATCAGTCAAAGAAAATTGAAACTAGCCCAACCATATGTAATATAAAGAAAATATTTCTAAATTTTTTAAAACGTATTTGAAATCATCAGCCTTCAAAGAAACTAAATAAAGGAAAGCAATCAAGAGCAGCTCTCCTGTAAAGAGCAGAAAATTTGAAATAGTCATACCACATGTATTATAATGAATATATTTCTAAATTTTTCAAAACTTATTTGAAATCATCAGACTTCAAAAAAACTAAATAGAGGAAAGTAATCGGGATGAGCTCCCTTGTAAAGAGACTTAGACCAATGGCAGGTTAAATCCAATCAGATGTTTCGCGTTTAGGTATAATATATATTTTTTTTCCAGGAATAGACTTGCTGCAAACAGCTACATATTGGAAAACCCTTTTAGATTAAACCCATAAAAGCGAATAACCGCCGAACAAGAAGCTGTTCTGAATAGAAGAATGGATGTATCCAATTTTCTATTTTAAAAGATTAAAATAAATGAACAAGGAAAAATAGATTTGTTGAATTTTATCCTATTTAAAATTATATTAGATTTGCAGCTTAACATAATCTATATTAAATGACACATATATATACACAGCGTTTTGCTTAATAAATTAATAACATTGAAGTGTTTTTTTTATCTAGAACTAATAACTTTTTTTTTTTTTAACTTCTAATATATTATCCTGTTACCCTAAAAATAGGTCAAAAGAATTATTCTTTTACCTCTGCTACTATTACTACTACTACTACTACTACTACTATTACAAGGAATAATAATAATGAGGTTTATATGCTCTTATCGGATTACCTTAATTATAACCAGCAAGTTAAACCGGAAAAGTAAGTATATACGAAGTATAGAATTTGTGATTTGAAATGTTTTTTTTTGGTATTGAAATAATTATTGTTTCTTCTCCTACTCAAGGGTGTCTGAAATTACTTTTTTTTTCAATATTTTCTTTTATAGTTTTTCTTTGATTTTTTTTTTCATATTGAGGCAGAGCCACCTTTAGTTTTTGATTTTTTTCCGTTTTATATAAAATTTTATTTCACGAATTATTTGATCATCATTTTTAGAAAAAAAAAAAAACACTATCATCACTTTTTATATAAGAATAATCATGAATATGTTGCAATGTATTTTTTGTGTGAAGAATTGTTGATGATATTTGCATTGTATGTAAGCTCATCTCACCACTTTTAATGAGAACGCTGAATTAATTCAGGAAAGTATACTTCACGAACCTAATTAATTCCATCAGTAGATTTTCATGCCAAAATAATGTCATTAGCATACAGCACAAAGCACCATGCAAAGGGCATTCGAAATCAGTTAATTATTAGTTATTAAATTTATATTCTATATAAATAATTATTTTTATAAAATATTTATTTGCATGGTATTTAGGTAAAAAATTTGCAGTTTGGGGTAAATATATATATATATATATATATATATATATATATATATATATATATATATATATATATATATATATATATATATATATATATATATATATATATATTATATTATATATATATATATATATATATATATATATATATATATATATATATATATATATATATATATATATATATATATATATATATATATATATATATATATATATATATATATATATATATATATATTTATATATATATATATATATATATATATATATATATATATATATATATATATATATATATATATATATATATACATATATATATATATATATATATATATATATATATATATATATATATATATATATATATATATATATATATAGGCATGAAACCAAATTATAACTATAAGAAAAGAGTTAAAAGTACAATTAAAAAACTATAAAGACTAAAAGGATTTATTCTGTAAAAAAAGATGCAAGTATGAATAAAAAATGAGACAAGCAACAATATTATCTAGTTAAAAATGTTTAACGTTATGTGCAATGCCACTAAGATAAATGGATTTTATTTGCAGGGTCATACTGTTCTAGCAATTTTCTTATACGCTGATTGGCGACCCTGTATTTTTTTTTTTTTTTTTTTTTTGAGGTCACGCTGTCTCCACGATTGAGACGTGCAGTTATTGTTGCACTGAGAGCCTCTTCGTGTTTTGAAGCAGTTATAAGGGACCAAATATTAGGATGCACGTTTGTCACGGAGGTTCTTAGTGCATTATGGAATCCTTCAACATAGTTATTGGTGCGTGGCATACCATTTTCAGTGCGTTCATGAACATTCCATAAACGAATAGGGAAGACTGGCTTGACTCTTCGTCTTCGTTGGCCACGACCTCTCACTCCTCCAGTATAATATGTTTCAAAATATGAACCAAGTTCTTGCGGAAAATCGTCGTCATCAGTTAATTCCTCGAAGCCATCAATAACATCGTCAATGGGAAGGAAAGCCAGTGCGGATAAACATCTCACTTTTAAACTAAAATCATCATCTTGATGTTATTGCTGTTTAAAACCTATTGTTACAACTTGTTTGTAAACATTTTGTGAGAGGTGAAATTGGAAACAGGTAACATCTGAACTAGGAAATATATCTAATAAACTATTGATGGCCGCTTTTTCAAAATCCATCATCACAGAGGCTGGTTCGACATTATGCAAAAGTTCTTTTATAGTTGTAAATAGTCTATTGTAAGTATCTTGTGTCTTATTTGGCAGCAAGGCGAACATTCTCGGAACACTAATGTCGTTGTCTTGAATATATAAAGTGTAAAGTTGCTAATAAATAATTGGGCTACACTTAAACGTTCCATCTACTGCCCAATTTTTAACTCTTTTGATGTCTCTAATTGCAGAGTCAGTTGCAAATATCAAAATTCTTTCAGTATCATGTTCACCACTGTCAAACTTTAGCCACTTCAAACCATTATCAAGGTAACAATACTGATCAGGAATTGAATAACCATACCATTCCTGAGGTATAGGTGGTACATTATCTTCTACTTGTCTCTAACGTCTGATGCTACGTCTCAATGATGATACTGAAGGTAATTCTGAAATAGCACATACATTCATACTTTGGATTTCTTTACATATTATAGTCCGAGGAGCATCTTGTGTAGATCCTGACATTAT
>NC_090740.1:42986946-42989446 GCF_036898095.1 Palaemon carinicauda
AGAGAGAGAGAGAGAGAGAGAGAGAGAGAGAGAGAGAGAGAGAGAGAGAGAGAGAGAGAGAGAGAGAGTACAAAAGCAGGTTAACATGATTTACAATGCTGTTAATATAACAATAATTATAATATTAACGAAGGACAACCTGAGCAATCTCGCTATTCTGCTTTGGAATCATGCGGTCCACGTATCACATACCACTTTAAGCCTTAGCGAACTCCGGAGAGGCCTTTTCTGTCATATCCAAAAATTGTTTCAAGAATTCTAAAATTGACCTCCATTCGGTTCTAGTTTCCATAAAAAGCTTCATTCGCTGTGTTGTGGTGGCCGATGTGGTAACATCACCGACTGGTGAACGCCAGACTGGGGTTCAAACTCGTTACTTTCTTTGGTCGCTGCAACTTCACCATCCTTGTAAGGTAAGAATGCGGGGTTTGGGGTGAGCCGATGGGTCTATCTGCTGAGTCATCAGCAGCCATTGCCTGGCCCTCCTTTTCCTAGCATGGGTGGAGAGGGGGCTTAGGCGCTGATCATATGTATATATGGTCATTCTCTAGAGCATTGTCCTGCTCTATAAGGCAATGTCACTGACCCTTGCCTCTGCCATTCACGAGTGACCTTTAAACTTTTAAGCCTTTAAACCAGTCATGTGATTGCTTCAAATTCAGGAGCATTAGAATATTTCATTCCGTTTTCCTTCGAAGACTACAAAATGCATCATGATGTCATTATAATGATAATTTCTAATCATTTTTACTGGGATATATGAAAGAATTTTTTTATAGAAGCCGTTTCTCCTTTGAAACCAAATTGTAGAATAATCTCTTTGTTTATGTTACCTAATGACACTGTGGAATTAAGTCTTTTATTAAGCATTCGTTAAGTAATTTTGGTAGTTTTAATTAACTTTTTTCCCTAGTTTATTTTTTTCTGTTGTTATTGTGTTCTCATAAAACCGCCTTCCTCAATAAAGACCTCTGGCAAGTGGTAATATGCCAATCTATACTTGCGAATATTCTTAGCTCGTCAAGCCATCATCTTCTCTTCCTTCTCGTGCTTCTTTTGCAATCTCTAGGGTCTCGTTTCATTATTAATTTCTTCCATTTATTAAGTTTCATTCTCATATGTCCTGTCCATATCCATTTCCTTTTCTTAGTCGTTGTTAGAATATCCTCTACTTTGGTTTGAGCTTTTTTCCATTTTGCTCCCTTTCTGTCACTTGATGTTATTCCTATCATTAATTCTTCCATAACCGTTTAATTTCTAATTCACAGAGAGAGAGAGAGAGAGAGAGAGAGAGAGAGAGAGAGAGAGAGAGAGAGAGAGAGAGAGAGAGAGAGAGAGAGAGAGTAAAGAAATACTATATGTAAAAAAAAAAGAGTTGAAGACAATATAAATTTCCTCGAAATTCTTTTAATCAGAGTTTTTCTGTATGTCTGTATCTGCCTTAGCCTATCTCTCTGATGGAGGTCTCTCTTCGTGATCTGTCTCTTTGATGTTGAAGCAGCTCCGCGTCTGGAGATGTAACACGGCACGGAAGAAAATTTGGGATTCGTCGGCACGAGTTTCCTGCCTTCATTAATTTTCTTTAATGACTCGAACTACAATGACTGCGTTCCTGTTACGGGGATGACAGAATTTATGTTACTCGGGTTAAAAGCCCCATCGTCTCCCTGGAATTATATCCCGTTTCATTTTACTAGTCATCGGTCTTGAAACAGCGAAAATAGATTCCAGATTAATATGTGAGTTTTTATATACATTTCTTAATCACGACATTTTTTTCGAAGTTTGTGCTGTTTGAAAAAAAAAAAAACGTATTTTTAATCGGAAATTCTCTGAAACAATATACTGTTATCAGCCTTATTTCAGTAAAATACAGGCGACCGTAATTTTACCCAACTTTGTTATTACCTTTCACGAGTTGGCGACCGTAATATCACCCTTTTACTTCAATATATATATATATATATATATATATATATATATATATATATATATATATATATATATATATATATATATATATATATATATATATATATATATATACATATATAAATATATATATATGTGTATATATACACTGTTAAGGATTTTCCGCTAAAATAACAGGGTAAAAATCCTATAATAAATATTGCCAGGCATTTACCGTTTTAAAAACGGATATATTGACGTTAAGGAATGGTATTACGGTCACCAACATGTAAAAGATAATAGCAAATTAAGATGATATTACGGTCACAGAGATTTTCAATTAAAATGGCGGCTTTTTTTGCAGTGCATATTTTTACTTACTTTTCCTTTACACTACATTTTTTTTTCGAAGTTTGTATTGCATAATATATTAGGGAACTATAATTTAACATATAAGTACATGCTGCTTACTACGATAATGAATCGTTTATGGGAGATTCCAGCCTTTACGTATGGATCTTACAAAAGGCTCACATATATACAAACCTAGTGTTATACAACTGGAAAGACTTGTTTTGTGTAGAGTTAA
>NC_090740.1:42994446-43001946 GCF_036898095.1 Palaemon carinicauda
GATATCCGGTGTTCCACAGGGTAGTGTTCTTGGCCCATTACTTTTCATACTATATAAACATGACATGTGGTTTGGCGTAGAAAACAAGCTTGTTCTATATGCAGATGATGCTACTCTCTTTGCATCAATTCAATCCCCTGAATGTAGATCTGGGGTTGGTGAATCCCTTAATAGAGATTTAGCTAAAATTAGTGCATGGTGCAAATTATGGGTTATGAAGTTGAATTCTAACAAAACTCAAAGTATGATTGTAAGTAGGTTAAGGTCGCTGGCTCCTCAACATCCGGATCTCAGTATTGATAATGTTTCTTTGAATTTGTATGACTCTTTGGGAATTTTAGGTATGATTCTCGACAGCAAATTTACTTTTTGAGAAACACATCAGGTCTGTGTCTTCTTCAATTGCTAAAAAACTTGGCTTATTGAGAAAGTCTTACAAGATTTTCGGTGATAAATTTATTCTGAACAAGTGTTTTAATTCTTTCATTCTACCTTGTTTTGAGTATTGTTCTCCTGTCTGGTGCTCAGCTGCTGATTCTCATCTTAATTTTTTGGAGAGAAACTTACGGTCTATTAAATTTCTTATTCTTGATCTAGATATTAATCTTTGGCACCGTCGTTCAATTAGTTCATTATGCATGTTGCTTAAGATTTTTCATAACTCTGACGATCCTTTATATTCAGATCTCCCTGGACAATTCTATCCCAATCTTCTGGTCTCCAAAGCCATATGATCTTGAACAAGGTTGGGAACAAAATTATGAGGGTGTTCTGGAGCCAGTGTGGTCTTGCAGACTGGTACTCCCCCCTGCCTTGATAGACTTAGTTCACAAGACTACGGAAGAGATGGAAGTGTGATGATGACCCTGATGGAGAATAGGCTGACCAAGACAGTGACAATGAAGAACTTCTATGTGATAATGAAGATTAGATTAATATGAACATTGAGAATTTTGGCAGTCATGATAATATTGCAAGTTGATACATTTTTGGCCTGCGTGTTATAGCAACTCGTTATCAAACATTTTATCTATATATATGTGTGTAATGCATATTCTGATAATACCAAGTGAAGATACCAATGGAATTATACATAGACTGTATTTCGAGACTCATTGGAACATATAAGACCTTTTACCATAACAGAAAGGCAGAGAAAACAAAGATGTGTCGAACTGGAATTTCACATTAATCTCATTTTAAAAAATCATTTTTTCAATATTTTCGTTTTATTTGTGGAAAGGGTTAATAATGTTACACTCTAGTTAATTAATTTGTTTTAGATTTAAAAACTACCTATTCATGTACACTTTCTTTGAAGCAAAGTAGAATCCAAAATATTTATTCAGTTAGGTACAGGATGGTTAACAAATTGTATGGGCCCGAATTTTGACTAGTGCCCCTTTAACGTGACCTTTTGACCTCTGATGACGTCATCAATGTCATGACCGAATAAGTGATGGGTTCTTGTGATAGTGCTGTTCATACCCTTTCTAATGATACCTAGTTTGTACCTGTAACTAATTTATTTCTTTACGAAAAGGTCCTTTATATTTCCCCTACCCCTAACTTTTACATCTCAAGAAATCCAAGATGGCGGACAAATAGACGGCTAAATGACCCACATGGGACATTTTTTTGAATGGGAACAAAGGGGATTCTGTTCCCAGACACCCCAGGGATTGCAAAAATGCAAGTTAAAAAAATGTATCATGGGGGTGCATGGGAACCCTATCTTTCTACGAGACTATTACGGCAGATTTTTACGGAGAATTCCCGATTAAAGTTACGGTTTTTTTTTTTAACAGTCTATGTTAGGGACAAAAGAACTTAGATTATTGAAAAAGACATCAAAATCCCCAGCTGTCATTCAAAAATTTGAAAATATTATCAACGTAGCGTTGCCAAACTATGGTTATAGGTTTAATAGTTGTTAATATTTCAGTTTCAAAATTCTCTAGGCAAAGATTGGTTAAAAGTCGGGGTAACAGTCTGTCCATACTCCTACCGAACATTGTCTTGTAGAAGTTACTGTTGACAGAAATCCACTATTAGCCCAATGGTTCAACTATTTTAAGTATTATTTTCATTAATTTTTTCACTCAATTTTTTTCACTTAAAACATCAATTACTGAGATATATATGAATAATGACTCCAGGTCTAAACTAATAAATTCTCTATTGTTGACAGAAATATTAAACCTATTAAATTTCTCAATAAAGTTACCTGCACATTTTACGCAGCGTCCACACCAGTGACATGTTACTTCGAGAAAAATTGGAAACATTTAGATAAAAATCACGTGATATGTATGGGAACATATTTAACAATGTCGGGAGACCTATAGGCAATAAGAATTGACATGGTGAAACTGTCCACACCATGTCTCCAGAAGTGGCCGGCATGTCGTTTGGTAAGGTCGTTGTGTGCGGATGCTCGATTGGCAAGAGCATCATTTATTATTTCGTGTGGCCATCGGTAAACAGCATAAGGTCAGCTCCCTTCTTGCCCAAATACCCCATATAAGGAGAATTATGTCTACCTGCCTATTGCCTCAGCAGGTGAGTTCCCGTCGAGTAAATATTAACAAGATAAGAAATTGGACATAAATTGGTTGAAACTAATATAAATATAATCATATTATAATCTCTCTCTATCTCTCTCTCTCTCTCTCTCTCTCTCTCTCTCTCTCTCTCTCTCTCTCTCTCTCTCTCTCTCTCTCTCTATATATATATAATATATATATATATATATATATATATATATATATACTATATATATATATATATATATATATATATATATATATATATATATATATATATGCGTGTATAATATATATATATTATATATATATATATATATATATATATATATATATATATATATATATATATATATATATATATATATAATATATATATATGTATATAATTTATTTATATACATATATATATATATATATATATATATATATATATAATATATACGTATGTATTTTATATATATATATATATATATAAATCATATATTTATATATATATATATATATATATATATATATATATATATATATATATATATATATAAAAGTATAGGTATATATATATATATATATATATATATATATATATATATATATATATATTTTTATATATATGCAGTATATATATATATAAATATATATATATATATATATATATAATATATATATATATATATACATATATATATATATATATATATATATATATATATATTTATATATATGTATATATATATATATATATATATATATATATATATATATATATATATATATATATATTTATATATATATGTATATATATATATATATATATATATATATATATATATATATATATATATATATATATATATATATATATATATATATATATATATATATATATATATATATGTGTTCGTGTGTATATATATACACATCTACGTATATAATATATATATATATATATATATATATATATATATATATATATATATATATATATATATACATATATATATATATATATATACATATATATAAATATATATATATATATATATATATTTATAGATATATATATATATATATATATATATATATATATATATACATATATGCATGTATATATGTATATATATATATGTATGTATGTATGTGTGTATGTATGTATGTATTTATATATTTGTATGTATATATACATACTCACACTTATATGTATATACATATATTCTTATATATATGTATATATATATATATATATATATATATATATATATATATATATATATATATATATATATATATATATATATATATATATATATATATATATATATATACATAATGTTTCAAAATAAGATTTCCCTTGTATTTCTTAGAATTGGAAATTTTTTTTATGAAAACTGAATTAGCGTTACCAATTAGCCTATTTTTACGCATTTAACATACATTATTTTTGTTATAAAAAAAGTATTCAGTAATTGTCTAATTCCCAATCAGCTAGGAAACTAGTTTTCTCATGTCTTTCACAAGATTTTGATATATCTTGTAGTATCTTTAAATTATCCTAATTGAGGATTGACGGGTTTGGAGTTAGAATGTGAAACAGAAATTATTATATTTTTTTACTAAACACTGTGTAAAGTGATATTTTCTTATTTTGGTTCATCTCAAGACATTAATATATTCGGTTTAT
The DNA here is from genome assembly GCF_036898095.1 of Palaemon carinicauda. Classification (NCBI taxonomy): domain Eukaryota; kingdom Metazoa; phylum Arthropoda; class Malacostraca; order Decapoda; family Palaemonidae; genus Palaemon; species Palaemon carinicauda. The sequence continues at coordinate 42,998,674 of NC_090740.1, forward strand.
CTATAATAAACCGAGGCTTCGACATAACTTACCAGGAGTCTATGCTCCCAATAAAGTTTCTTCCCCCAGTTGTAGTTTTTCCCATCAGCGTGTTTTTATGGAACGAGGTATCAGGAAAGTTGTCCTAATAACTGAGAGAATAGTACTAAATAGAGTAATATTTTTTGACGCAGAGTTAACTGAAAATACTATAAACTTAACCTGTACAAGTAAAAAAAATAGGTTATTGTACTGAAAAATATTATAAGAGATATATGTATTCGAGTCATTCCCTCCTGTTAAAGAGATGAAAAATATCGTGTAATGACTTTGAAATCTGAATTTTATTTGTAGGGCCATTGAGATTTTGTTTCGAGATAATAGAATTTGCATGAATCTAATCTATGGTACCTCTATTGTTCAATAATAAAAAAAAAAGATTTACGCCAAAGAAACTTTTTTTGTTTTTCTATGAAACGCTTAACTAGAGAAATACTATCTACAAGTATGTAAGGTCTAAGTCTCTCAGAAAATTTTTCTTTATTCAATTATGAGAATATCTACGAAATCATGGGCATTGCATCTTTTGTTGATATACCAATGTAGCTATACAAATCTTACATCTTGAAAAAACTGCTAATTTTATCGGCAACATGCTCGGATTATCATACGAAGTCATGCCCTTTTATACTATTATTATTATTATTATTATTATTATTATTATTATTATTATTATTATTATTATTATTATTATCATTATTATTATTTTACTTGCTAAGCTACAACCGTAGATGGAAAAACAGGATGCTTTAAGCATGAGGGCTCCAACAAGGAAAATAACCCAGTGAGAAAGGAAATAATGAAACTACAAGGGAAGTAATTAACAATAAAAATGAAATATTCTAAGAACAGTGATAACATTAAGATGGATATATCATATGTAAACTATAAAACTATACTCGAGTTTAATCCTAAATTTAATCCAAAAAAATTGAGTTGCTTTTAGCCCCGTTATTCATTTCCTGTCAACAAAGTATCCTAATATTTTGCTAAAATCCAGTAAACCTAAAGATAGTCCAAATCAAATTGCATACATAGAAAAAAGAAAACATTTTTTCCGGTAGCTTTATTTTATCTAAAATTCGTCGGTGTACCATCTACACCTATATTCTAGTAAAATAATTTTCATCATCATCATCACCAACGCCCATTGACGCAAAGGGTTTCGTTTAGATTTCACCAGTCGCCTCTATCTCGAGCTTTTAAATAAATAATTCTCCACTCATCATCTCCTCCTAATTTTATTGCAAGTAATTTAATTATTTCTCATTCTTATGTTCACACTTTTCTAAAAAAAATTATAAAATTTTAGAAGAAGCTAATCTTTACCATGTTTCCTCCATCGGTGGTGGTGTTCTATCAAAACCTAATCCTATCGTAATCATTGTCATCTAAACTATTGCGTCTGGAAAGATAGAAAATTCTTCAAAACATTTAAAAGAGATCTTCCGTCCTATTATTATTATTATTATTATTATTATTATTATTATTATTATTATTATTATTATTATTATTATTATTATTATTATTATTATTATTATTATTATTACTGTAAACTACAACCGTAGTTGGAAAAGCAGGATGCTATAACCCCAAAGGCTCCAACATGAAAAAATTGCTCTGTGAAGAAATGAATCAAGGAAATAAATAAACTACAAGAGAAGTAAAGACCAATCAAAATAAAATATTTAAAGATTTACTCATCCCAGTCGTCACTATCGTGACTCGTATCCTTAAGACAGGATCTGTTGAAGTTTTCAGCATCAAATGACTTATACTCACTTACAAATCTATTAATGGGGCTTTGATAATAAACGGTAGCTCCTTCTAAAGTTAAATGGGCCTTGTGACAGATATTAATTAGTGCAACGAGATCAAAGTTTCGTATATTAACTACGTTGGATATATTAACGTTATAGATGAATGGTTTACTTATATTCTTAGTGGAAAAATGTAGAGTATGATGCTTTAGTTTTTTCTAACATCAAATACATTTTCATGGTAGATTTTCCATGCAAAGTCTTAAAGAATTTTTTTTCTTTATATTTCAAAGAACGCCTAACATTGTCTTCTAATTCAGAATAATAACTCTTGTGTTTATCTTTTGAAGATTTGAACATTGCATGAAAATTACAAAGTACCTCAATATGGTGTTTATAAATAAGATAATTTTGCTCTTAATTTAATCTCTGGTTGGGGCTATTTGAAATTTATTTTATGGGTTTTTGAAAGTCCTACAAAAGTTGTTTGCGACTTGATTGCTCAATACAGAATTGGGTACATTGCCTTCCGAGGTTAGATTTGAATTGCATGTTGTTAAAATGCATTTGATTAGTAAAAGGAGACTTTCATTAGTTTCAAAACAAGACTATAGCTTTATCATTATGAGTGAGTAATAATATATCCGAAGAATTAATTGTAAGTTTTTTGTTGAATCGTTGGACTTCCAATAACTTTGAGTGATCAAATATTCAGTGCTGAATGTAGATGATCATAAAGGTTATGATCAACTAGTTTTTGTGTTCCATATATGGCATGTTTTTATCCTGTCATTATTATTATTATTATTATTATTATTATTATTATTATTATTATTATTATTATTATTATTATTATTATTATTATTATTATTATTATTATTATTATTATTATTATTACTAGCCAAGCCACAACCCTAGTTGGAAAAGGAAGATGTTATGAGCCCTTCAGAAAAAAATAGCCAAGAGAGGAAAGGAAATAAGTAAATAAATAAATGAAGAGAAAAGATTAACAATAAATCATTATGAAAACAGTAACAACGTCAAAACTAACATGTCATCTACAAACTAAAAATAGACTTATGTCATCCTGTTCAACATAAAAAACATTTGCTGTAACTTTGAACTTTTGAAGTTCTACTGACTAAACGAAAGCTTGCAAGGCAGACAAATAAAGGGTTTGCTGTTTTGATAGATATTATTTTCATTATAACGATCATTCACTTCAAGAATATAATCAACATTTTCTTGTCCCCCTTCTTCCTTTTTCTCCTCAGAGAAAGAGAGGGAGAGAGCTCTGACTATGCATTCTTTTTAATTATATTGACATGGTTAAGCAATTGTTTATTTGCTTATTTCATTTTAATTTGACTCCCATCTGCAAAATCTAAGGAATTTAATTATTTTACTTATGTTATGTTTCTCTTGTAATAAACACATTCCAAGGAACGATTTCTTGAGCAACTAGTTATCATCT
>NC_090740.1:43009446-43019446 GCF_036898095.1 Palaemon carinicauda
ATATAAGAGGTATAAAGGTCATGTAAAGGTGAGAAGCCTTTAGAAATTACGATTGCATTTTCTCAATCCCATAATGGTGATACCAATGGATTAACAGGGACTTTGTTCACAGACTTTGACATATGATATAAAACATACTGGTCTACATAAAACTTGATTCAAAGAAAGGGTTGATGAGTCTGTAACAGAATAATTTGAGACCAGGACAAATAACTAGACAATCGTGTCTATAGATATTCTCTCGGGCAATGCCCCCGAATTTACTAGTGATTACTGAAACTGTGTAATATTTTTCTTGAAATAAGAAGGGCGAAATAAGCCATGAAAAGTCAAGTTCAAATTGAGAAATAAAAGGGTCAAATAAAATAATGGAAAGGGGTTGAAGATGTCCTGCGAACTATAAATAGACCATCATAGAACACTAATAACAATTATTTGAAGAAAACAAATTTCCTTTGAATTAACTCGGTATATGGGAAACATCAGATTTTTTTTGTTAGGTAGATTTAAGAAAGACTGCTAAACTCCTTGTGAAATGAAATGAAAATATCTGGGCACTCATACAAATATTAAGGGCAACAAATGAATAAAAAAAAAAAAACTGTTTTATGACAAGTTTGTTATCCTAGAATTTGAATATGTATTCCGTAATCAACAAAGAAGGTCCGAATGATAAATGTCTCCAAACAATTAATTAAGGGAACACATAGAGTAATGAATTGCAAACTAAGATATTTTTTTTTTTTATAAAGTTATGAGTAATGAAGACAGTGGAAATATAAACCCATAGGTGGTTGATAATTTACAAATGTATTTTTTTTTTTTTTTGCAAGTTTGATTAAATAATGATGCCATTAGAGCAAAGGATTTATTATTGGATTTTATAGGCGATACATTGATTAATATTTTTTGTGTAACACGTGTAACAATGATAAACCTGCATGTATGCAATGAATTTTAATATGTTTTGATGTTGATTAAGTTAACTTGAATAATTATGGAGAAAGGGTAAAAATCAAAATAATCTATGCTCTAAAGTATGAAAAATTTGTTTAAAACAAACTGAATATAACTAACAAAAATGAAAAAAGAAAGAGTTTAAGTAATTAAAAGATGTAAAATGTCCATCAGTAATGAACTTAAAGAAGTTGAATGTCTCAAAAAGTATTTTATTCCTATAATATGTACACAGGAAAAAGTGTACAGTTAAGTACATATATAGCGTTATAATTATTGTACTCTTTCATTTTAAAGTTATAAATAGTAAGTGTGGAAACACACGAATTGATTTTTATGCCTGTGTAGTAGATGAATTCTTGGAAGAAAGGATATATACGGTGTTTTAAATGAGACAGTCTGCAAATGATTTATTTCAAAGAAAAGTTTTACCATTGAAATGTTAGTTTCCTGTCACTTGAGTTTTATGACTTATCTCTCTGAAGGCAATGTGTTTGAGAATTAAAGTTCTTGAGATGAAAATAATATGAAGAGAAGTTGCAAATAAGATTCAAATTCATGAATATGTCTTTGTTATGTATTGAATATGTTTCTTTATTATGAAATAATTATGATGTTTGATGATTTAAGACATTGATATATTTGAGTTTTGGTTTTAATCATTATTTTATGACAAGAAGTTGAATACATTTTGATGCATTTTTATGAAGAAGGTGACAAAGGTTTCTTTTGATGCCATTAAATAACAATGATTTATCATGTTGACATTGATGAATAAATAAAGTACCATAATGATGTTAACAAATGTTTATTAATACTGATTATAAAGGAATAATACTCTTGATGAGTGATAATGTGGAAGAAAAATAATTATTTTTATTGCAGAAATGTTTTGATTAAATTGAATTGATGATATGTATGTTTGAACATTTATATTCTGCCATTTTTTGCATTGCATTGAAGAAATTATTTTTGTGTTTACATCAATAAGACCGAGATTTTGAGGTTACAGGTAATAGAAAATATGAATTGAATAGAAGTTAAATGTAAAGTCATTTCATAATTACTTGCACAGTTCATGACATTATTAATTTTGCCGTATGTACCCAGTAAACTATGGGTTAAATATTTCATTATCAAGAATTAAAAAAATAATAGTTAAATTTTGTGTTAAATTGTTTGAAGGGAACAGGAAGTTTTTTCCTGGATATATATTAATGATAAAGATATGCAATTGCAATATTTTAAAAATGAATGATGAGAATTTTCTTTTGATAAAGATGATTTCGATTTATTGTGCTAAAAATGCATTTTCTTTTGATGATGATGATTTTGATTTGTTGTGTTGAGATGTTTAATTTTGTCCAGAATGAGATTATGAAAAGTGAAATGTCACTTTCTCTGAAAAGAAAAATATTTAATTGATTTGCCCTACCAATATCAACTTAAGCATCAGAAACTTGGACCCTAATTAAAGTCTTATAACATAAGTTAATTACAACTCGAAGAGATGTGGTAAGAATAATGATGGGAATAATACTAAAAGATAGGAAATGAGCAACGTGGATACGAGAACAAACTAAGCTGGTCAGTGGAACTCCATCACTGGCTCAAATTAAAGGGCAATAACACAATACGATATAACTTCGAAAAAATAATTCAACGTGCAAAGGCTGTCGTTTAAATTGGAAAAAAAGGACTATTTCCCTGATTCATTGACTGTCCCTCGCAAATGCGTTAGTGGAATTGTTACCAACTGCCTTTAATTTATCAAGGTTATTCTCATTCAAAACTCATTTATCGAATATAGTAAAAAATTTGACCTTAATTTTACCGAATGAAATTTTCTTTTAGTTTTAGTTTGATACCAAACAAGGAGGACAATTTATTACATGAAACTAAATTTTAGCTTTGTATTGATATGGTGATCATTTTAATTTAGATGATTTATAACTCTAGTTTTATTACTAGGTAAGAAATATTATGAAATAGTTCTTTTTTCATTTTATAACATCTGAGTTTGTCTTTTATCTAGGGAACTTTTGCCAGTAATATATTTCACATTGAGAATTCAGGTCGTACATCTTTGTAAATGTTACCTATTTTGGTTGGCTGATGAAACACTGTTGAAGTATCGACATCAATAACTATGAATATATAGATTGCAAAAGAAATAATGTTACTCTCTCATCGTGTATTTATAAAAAAGGGTAAATATTTAAATTTACGAGATTGTTTTCTATCCAATAGTAAATTTTTAAAATTTCTTATATGCACTATTACTATAACAATACGACTCAGTGTTCTCTTTATTTGATGGTATACATTATATTTTATTCAAGTGTTATATTGAGCGAGCTTATGCTTTTAATCTCAAATTTTCAGATCATCATACACCATATGATAGTTTTCGGTCTTAGAGCTACCTCTGGAAAGAATAATGATGGGAATAACAGTAAAAGACAGGAAATGAGTAACGTGGATACGAGAACAAACTAAGCTGGAGGATAGAAAATAGATATAATTTATCTTGGTACTTTCTTAAACACCTATAAACCTACAACTGACTTAGTTACCTTTTTTATGGTAAAGCATATAAGTAACTGGTGTCTTTTTTTTAAATTTATGAAAAAAAAACTATTTTAGTCTAATACAAGGACGATCTTATAAGTGGACTGTAGGTTCTGGTACAATAATTCAAAGGTATGAAATCTGGACTTAGTGCATCAAACCAAAAGTTGTAACATTTCTTAAGAAATAGTATGTAGTATGAACATCTGAGTAACATCTGACACTGAGGGTTTTATAGTTAATGAAAAAATATTGTCTATAATTAAAGGAAAAGAGAGATACTAATCTTGAATTTGAATCGTCATTATTCAAACTAACGTTATTGCCAACCGCAGTACCCTAAGTCATTAGTTAGTGAGATAGCTGTTGAGGAAGTTTACGATGCTAAATTAGGATAGTTCTGTAGATAAAACCATTTACAAGATTCAAAACGTATTTCAAGAGGTATTTTAGCCTAAAAAATTATAATATTGTCTAAAGTTATGTATCCGTGTAACTAGAACACAGATAGATTCGGTATACTATCACTGTTATAATTTTGCCATTAAAAAAAAAAAAAAAAAAAAAAAAAAAAATTTAAAAAAAAAAAAAAAAAAAAAAATTAAAGATGTGATATTACGGTCACCAACCAGCAAAAGATAAAAACAAAGTAGGGTAACAATTACGGTGGTCTGTATTTTACTGAAATACTAGATAGAACTGTATATTGTTACGGAGAATTTCCGATTAGAGATTAGGAGAAACAAAAGCTCAGATTCGTGCTGATTGAAAGGCCTTATTTAACTTCTTGCCTCAAAATGCAAATAGCTTCCAGAAAACGAATTCATTGCTTCTCACTGTATTGTGCTTTTGCTGATTTGCCATTTTTTATACCCTTTCAAAGTTATTTTTCTCATGAACATTTTCTCATTTCCTTTTTTTCGAAAACTCGATTGTTTTATATATCCTCATCCGAATTGGATTCTATTTCGGTAGTTTTTTCAATTTCTTTTCTTGCAGGGTTTTTCGTCAATGAAACACAGCTTTTAAAAGATCTGTTTTGTCTGTTACACTGTTAAAAAAAAATGACATAAAGAACGACTTCATGCTAATCAGAGAAATCGAGACAAAAAATGTACTAGAAAATTATTTGTTTTGATACATAAAACTTAGCTGTCTTTATATAATGATTTTCTCGTATTCTAATACATAAATGGTATTAATACAACTTATATCAATGCAATATATCATAAAGTAATAATACATTCATCTTTTATTAACTATAATATTCTAATATTTCGCTGAAATGATATTAGTACTGAAAAGTAAGATTTTCTAATTGATATATATATTATTTTTTATTCAAAATAAAAGAAGGGAGAGTTTTCATTTTTCAATGGATATACACATTTATATTTTAATAATTAACTCACATTATTAGACGATAAATCTAGAATCCCAAAATGATTTCACTTCACGATGTACTCATTACATTTATCAAAGAATTATAATTTCTTTTATTGTAATAGATATTGTGTATACGTAAGCATTTGCTTATTGTTGTTAGGAATAAAATAATTTTGTATTAAATAATAATATTTTTTTTTAGCATCAGGGTAGAATATAAAATAAAAGCAATTTTAGTATGAATTACAGTTACAACAGACACATCATGAGCACACTTGGCATGTTTTTAATATTTTTTGGAACTGGCCATCTCCTTCCATATTGTTAAGATTTTAAATACCAGTAATAACATTAGGAGAGGGACACTCCAAAATCAAACTATTATTCTCTAGTCTTGTGTAGTGCCATAGCCATTGTACTATAGCCTTTCACACTCTTGGATTAGAGTTCTCTTGCTTGAGGGTACACTCGGGCACGATTATACGAAAGAACAAATATAATGTGGTTACTGCTCTTATTGTTTATTTCCTTGTTTCGCTGGGCTATTTTTTCCCTGTTTGAGTCCTTGCTGTTCCATCTAGGGTTATAGCTTAGCTATTAGTAATAATAATAATAATAATAATAATAATAATAATAATAATAATAATAATAATAATAATAATAAAAATTATAAAAATAATAATAATAATAATAATAATAATAATAATAATAATAATAATAATAATAATAATAATAATAATAATAATAATAATAATAGTAGTAGTGGTAGTAATAATAATAATTTTTTTCCATCTTTTATTATATGTATATGATACAAATCTACCCCCCCCCCCAAAAAAAAAAAGTTATATGGTTGAATTGTACTTCAATTTCTAAAAGGAAGAAATAACTCTGACCTTTGGTTTTTTTACATGCCTATCATGAAAGAAAAATTGCACGAGTGGTAGGCTACACTAAAAGAAATTCAATTTTTCACGGTATACATTTTTTGGGTGGGGAAACTAGAAAGAAAGAGGTTGTTTGAAAATAGCAAATGATCTAAAATGACCAAAGCATGCAGGAAAAATATATATATATATATGGCTTAGTTTCACTAATTTTTGTTAGACCAGAAAAAAAAATATACTCATTATAATGTTTATTATGATGAACGTTTATTAAATATAATGTTTATTATGAACTGTAGTTGCTGCATTTTCAAAGTGTTTTTAAATTAAATACCAATGTTTTGTCATTTTTATTTACTTTGTTTATAATAAAACGGAAAGAGAGAGCAAGAACAATAAAATAAGGTAATTTTCATAACCATTCATCATCATCAGCCGTTATTAGTCCACTGCAAAACAAAGGCCTCCGAAATGTCTTTCCTCTTGTATCTGGTTATGGACTTTCTATGCCACTCCACACCCACAACCTTTCTTACCTCATCAATGCATCATCTCCCATTCCTTCCTCTGCTTCTTTTGCAATCTTGAAAGGCCCATTCTGTTATTCTTAATGTCAATTAATTAGATGTCCTTCTCATTATATATCCTGCCTATGTCCATTTATTTTATTATATGTTGATAGAATATCCTCGTCTTTAGTTTCCTCTCATATCCATGGGGCTCTTTTTCTGTCGTTAAGTGTTATTCCTATCATTCTTTTTTCCATAGCTCTTTGCATTGTATATTTATTCTAACCCTTCAGTAAGGCTCCAAGTTCCTGATGCATAAGTTACAACTGATTGCACCATATCATTAAATACCTTTGTTTTTAGTGAAAGTAACCTTTTTCTTTTCTTAATCTCATTTTCTTTTCAAAGATTCACCATCCCATGCTACCCTTCTTTTACTTTTGGTATCGTGCCACGGGAAAACACTCACTGTCTATCCAAAGTATGTATATTCATATTATCAATCTGTAAAGGGTCATCCATAACTCTTAATTGTTGTCTCTGTATTTTCATTGAACATTATCTTGGACTTACTCATAATCATTTTCAGCCGTAAGTTATATAGCATGTAAATTGAAATATGTTAAAATAACGAAATGTATTGCACCTCTTTTGAATATGATAAAGACTAAAAAGAGTTCCACTATGATATATTGGAGGTAGTTAAAAAAAAACATTTTTTTCATTGGTTAATATATCATTTTAACATTTGGGAAATTGAACAAATACAGTTAAACATATTTTTCAGTACTTTAGTTAATACCAAACGAAAAAAAGTGGTAAAAGAGAGTCAGGGGATAGTGCTCTTCTAGGAGTGGGTTAGCCCTCAGGAAAAATTGGAAGAACAGTCCATAGTAGAATTCTATTTGGGATCTCGATATTGCAGGGCGGCCTCGACTCTCTTCAATAAATAGCTTTTTCGTTCCTTTGGAATCACAGTCCAACTTCAAAAACGTACGTTCTGTTTTTATACACGAAGAGAGAAGTGTAAATCCAATTTCTGAATAAAGATATTTCGTTTTATTTATGGAAAAATAAGGATTTTTAGAAAAGACGATAAAGAAATAAAAACAATTGTTTGTGTATTACGATATGGAATTTCTAAATCGTTTAGAATTTATATGCAAGACAGTAATAACAAAACGTATTTCATTCCCCATAGTATGTATCAGCTCCGTTTTATTCATAAAAAAAAAATTGAAAAGAAGATAAATAACAATTGTTTCTGTATTACAATATGGAATTCTTAAATCGTGGATATTTATACGTAAGACGATAGTAATAAAACGTATATTATTCGACTTAGTATGTATCAGCAAATTCAGTGTTACATATCCTCGACAAGTGTTTTATTTTCTCTCCCCTTTATTTCCCGAAACTAAAATAAATTTTCTTATATTATCATATAACTTTTGTCCATATTTCCTTGATATTACACGCAACAGTTTACATTTCTATTTCTGGTATTAATACCCGTATTTACTAAAAAAAAAAAAAAAATATCATCAGGTGATACTTTGTTATGTGACTATTTCTCATTGATAATACAACAAAGAAAAAAAAAAAAAAAAAAAAAAAAAACACGCACAACAGTTTCCGTTCTAAAAGATAAAGATACTGGAAATCTGATGGTATTTGAACAACATATCAATATGGCCTTGATGACTCAAAATTATATAACATCAACCACATAATCCTTAATATAAAAATTTATTCTATGCATTTTTGGATGGTAAAAAAATGCTAACTTCTAGTAGCATCCATTAGTTAATTAAAAGGTATAGTAAAAAAAAAAAAGAAAAAAAAATTATTCTGGTATGTGGTACAGTATACTTAGACAATGGGCTAGTTGATAGCATGATTACTTAAACTCAAAATAACCATCAGTTGCATCTGTATCTGACATCATATAACTTGCTTCGTAGCCTTTTTTTATACAGTTCTGCCAGTGCTTTTAGCCTTCTGGAAACGTTGTAAACGTTGTAGATGTTGTGGTGTAAGTGCGAGCAAGTGGAGATGTAGTCAGTGATTTCAACCTCATGGAAGCGCTGAGAACATCAAGCCTACGGCACTTCCCTAATTAATAAGAAAAGATCATCCACTATCCACCTAGAACTGCTGGAGAAAAAACTCTTTATATTAAAAAGGGCACACATGCAAATGCACACAAACTCATATCGACATAAGTAAACGCATGCATAAAGTCACACATATGCCTTCATTATAATTTGATTTTTCAATGTATCCAATTTAATATTTTTTTTTTTTTTCAAATTCGTTTTCATTTACGAATGGTGAGAAGAATACATGTCAATCTCGGAATTTAGGCCAATTCAATATAAAAACCTGCATATTATGTCATTAATGCTCATAAAAAATTAACAAAATAAAAAAGTGCTATCAGTTCAGTGTTTCTCTTATTATATATCAACAACAACAACAACAACAACAACAACAACATCAACAAAAACTGTCCACTGCATACATGTCCTTAGTCATATGTGGGATTTGGTGACTTTCATCATCATGCTGGCTATCGTGGATTGGTGATGGTGGGAAATTTAATCTAAGCGCTCAAAGCAAACCAACCTAGCAGACGCTTTGACTATTACAGCTTTCCTGTATCTTGCTAGATTTTGCAGATGATTTTACTAACATTTATTTGAGCTAACTATTGTCACGACATCACACGAGAATAAATATCATGACAATACCATGGCTATAAAATACAGAGTAATATTAAGAATTTAAGCAAAGAAAACCTTAGTGAATTGCCATAAAACATTGATTTTATTGTTGTACCTCTTAACCATTAATCAACACATAAATCGGACCTGCTTATAATGTCATAATGCTATAATACACAAGAATTAATAACAACATTAAAACATGAAAAGCACATTACCAGGAAATGCCAATAAAAGTTCAGTCATTTAATGATCAAAACAGCTGGACCTAGGACAAATTGCAACATAATTTCTTATTGCAGGATTGGTATCCACCCATATCCTTGTAATCCATAAAGATATACAGTGGAACCTTTACACACGAACGTATCTACATGCGAATTTTCCAACATCCGAAATAAAATTCTAGCAATTTTTCGACTCTATACCCGAATTTTATTTCGACACACGAAGTAAGCAATTTTTGTCGTACCGGTTGTATCTGAATTTTTCGACACGCGAAGTACAATTCGAACACGTTCCTACTCTACACCCGAATTTTTTTTCGACACCTAAAGTAAACAATACCCGTGCACGTAGATGGTACTCATAGCGCCGGATGTATTTCTTATTTCCACCGATAGAAGGCAGCATTTCTACCTCAGAGGGACCCTCAATTAGCGTGGCTTGGGACATTCCTCTGTGGTTATGCCCTGTGCGTTCTGCTATCAACTGTGTTTTAATCGTGATTTTTTACATTCATCCTTTTATGGTATTTTACGTAAATCATGGGTCCTAAGAGGCTTAGTTTCGCAACTGGTAGTGGTAGTGTTGAGAAAATGAATAAGGAAATGCTTTCTTTAGAAGTAAAGCAAGGAATTATTGAAAAGCATTAGTGTGAGTGAACTTGCAATAGGTTCGGCGCAAATAAAAGAGGTGTTAGGAAAATATCAAGATGTGGTCGACTTCATCGACAAATACCATT
>NC_090740.1:43024446-43036946 GCF_036898095.1 Palaemon carinicauda
AATGCAAGGAAAATATATTCTGATTAAATAATGAAAAAGTTCAATCATCCTGCGATATAGAGAAATTAATCAAAAGCTTATATCTTTTAGTTTTGAACTGACGATGCGGGCAAAAAAAAAAAAAATCGTGAGAAATGGATGCAAGTAAAAAAATCAACTATAGTTTTAAAAAAGTTGTATTGGAATCAACATAAGTGATAGACGGAAAAGTTTCCAAACAAGATCAAGGAAAAGCTATCAGAAAACACACAAAGAAACTAGTGAGAAAGATTGGAAAGGAAAGTAAAATCCAAGGGAGATAAAATAGAATTAGCAGAACTATCCAAATCAATAACAAGCAAGAAAGCAACCATTGCATTCGTAAACACAATCAGAACAATATTGAAGAAATACCAATGAAATGATGAAGCATCAAATTGATGAAAAGGAGACTTGGAACACAGTGCCTAAACATAGCTACTTTAATAGATGAAACTGGAAATATTATCAACAAAAGAATGGCGAAATAAAAATTACATATGATTTCTATACAATGCTTTAGAATAGTTATGTAGCAAATAACTTTATCAATAGAAGTAATTAAAACACCTGTTCCGGTAGCAGAAGTAAAAGCATAAGTAAAGTTAATACTAAAATTTGTGAAAGAATCAAAGAAGGAAAAATATAGCCTAACAATTGATTTGATAATGAATAGAGGGATATCATAATAGTAAAACTAGCTGAACTTCACACAACATGTCTATAGGAATGTTCTATACCCACATCTTGGAATAATTATATCAATAAACAAATTTATAAAAAGGTATACGAAAAAGAGCTGAAAAGAATACCACCCAATAATTTTACTCTCAGTAATATATAAAAAAGCTTACAAAGATCATATTAGGCCGAATAGAGAGACAACTGGACTCTAATCAACCAAGAGAGCAGGCAGCAGGCTTTAGAAGCGGGTTTCAACGACTGACCATATCAATGTCATTAATCAACTAATGGAAAAGTCAACTGAGTATGACCAACCACTATGTATAGCCTTTATAGACTATGTTATAGATGAAACTTAGGTTAGAACAATTGAATATATGTGTACGGGAAGTACAGCAATTATAAAACTATATGCATATTATGAGAAATTACTGATTCAGAAAATAGTTAAACAGAAAAAAAATTCTTCCTGAACTATTCACAGAGTACCTCGAAATTTTTAAGAAATCAGATTAGGAAAATAAAAGTAATTAATATTACTGAGAATACCTTAACTACCTAACAATGTCTTTGTGTATCTCCTCTCACCAGGGTACGACTACTCCCTCTACCCCTTACCAAAGTGACGGTGAGATACAGAGTAGTCATACATTTGGCAATGTCACTCAGCGTGACAGGAAACACACACACACACACACACACACACACACACACACACATATATATATATATATATATATATATATATATATATATATATATATATATATATATATATATATATATATATATATATATCATAGAAATTGGACATAGAGAAGCCCAAATGAAGAAACAAAAGAGGAAAATAGGTTCTTTTCTCATTGAAAAAGTTGATTTACTCAAAGATATAACTATGTTGAATAATTTAGTCATAAACCATATAGTGACGAGAAGCGAAATTTGTTTAGATCTAAGGAAAGAATAATGAAAACTAGTTCCAAGAAAGAACGTAAACATTCCTGCAATAAGAAAAAAGTCCAGTGAGTTTAGTTAGGCAATACAAATTACGTACTCCTAGGTACATGATGAAATGGAAACTAATAAAGAAGAAATGAACAGAGCTTTAAAAAAATATTAGGACGAATAGAAAGACAGCTACACTTTTATCACCCAAAAGAGCAGGCAGGGTTTAGAAGTTGGTATTCAATAACTGATGATATCAATGTAATAAACCAGCTTTAACCTGTCGATGAAAAACTCAACAAAGTATGACAAACAACTTTGTATGTCATATATAGTCCAAGAGAAAGGTTTTGATTCTATCAAAAATTTTAGCAGTAATGGAAGCCGTTCAAAGACAAGGAAAAGATGAATTATATGTTAGAGCACTTATAGATATCTGTACAGAAATACAGCAATCCTAAAAGTACATATAGTGAGAAATTCCCATTGAGAAAGGGGTTAAGCAGGGAGACCCTACTTCTCATAAACGGATTTTGAGTGAAGCGAAAAATCTATTTTTGGGTGAGGTAGCCATGTCGTCCTGAAGGAAGTTCCTAAAAGGTAGCTTCCAAGGGTATATTTGACTACAGTGATATTCCTAGAGAATTTTACCTTAAGGTATCCAGAATTCTAACTCCTGGAGCGAATATCCCTAAATAAACATCATAGGGATATCGCAACATATCAGAGGACGTATTCTTGACACGTCACATAGCTATCTTCACCCCGAACAGTATCAACGCTTCGAGGGGTTACAGTGACAAGAATCTGAAACGAGAATGAAAAGAGAGCCGCTCATAAGGCATCTCTCCTATTTCGTTTCCAGTGCGTATCTGATGAAGGCGGTAGCACCTCTTTATTCCTTGTAGTGATATACGAGGTGCTACAGATACTGTATTATAGGGAGGGGTCGATAAGCCCTTTTAAAATAAAAGGAAGGGCGGGTCCATCAGGACGACATGGCTACCTCACCAAAAAATAGATTTTTCGCTTTGCTCAAAATCTGTTTTTTGGGTTCAGGCCATGTCGTCCTGATGGAGGTTTACCAGAGCATTACTGTATCTGTGGATTCTTAACCGGTGCCGTACTCTCAAGAAAATATTTTCCTGGTCCATCTAGACCTAGAGACCTATGATGTTACCGTCATACATCATTTCATCTAAGCATGAACTATGTTAGTGCTTCCTGCCCCCTACAGGGAAGAGTCGTACTAGACTCTGGAAAAAGTGTCGAGGAGTATATAATAACTATGGATGACAAAATGACAAGCTTGTATAGTGGTCTCGCCTATACATTATAAAGCAAAGTTTGTATAAGAGTCACCAATGTCAGTATGAATTTCTGACATATCCCCCAATGTGACTACTCTTAACTATTGGATCACAGTTGTATCCGCATAGGAACAAATTTTGCATCTCTACCACCATCCACTTAGGGTGCTTTGCTTGAATCAGGGAGCAATCTTAAAAGACATACTATGATAAAAATATCCATATCTTAATCTTAATGCTCAGTACATTTCTAATAAAATGAGTGTTGGCGAATAAGACCAGGGTTCACTATGACCTAGTTTATTAGATTTTAATAAACATACATATCAGATCAACATTTATAAAATTTATAAAATGTAAATGATATCCGTTAAAGCATAAAGAAAACAGTCTACAGAAAATATTGTTTCGTCTACCAGGAAACAGATTTGCCACTTTAATTGAATTATTAATGATAATGATACAATCTGTATACTGTTTATTTACACTAGCGTAAGAAACGCTTGGCACAAGTGTCCATATTAGGCTATAGCTCACCAACGTCAATGGAACAGTTCGTAAGGACACTTTCGTGGCCTATCGCTCAGTGTGTAGTAACATACAGTGACTACACACCCACCCTCTTAATTAATCGTCCCAAATTAATTACACTGTTCCTCGCAGATTTAAAACAGAAGGTTAAAGAATTCAACCTGTTACTACCACAGACCTTTTGAGTTGCTCCACTTGCTTCGCATAGTGCATAAAGAACACCTTGGATGACTACCAGCCGGTGTACAAACAAGGATGTTCAAAGTCCATATAATTAAAGAAATTTTTTGGAGGAGGCAACTTTCCTCGGATCATGACTAGCGTGTGAACTGTCTGGATCCGTTCTGCGAATAACACGGGTGATTTTCGCCCTTATTTATAGATAACTGTGAACCCAGGGTTTCTCCTCTGAATAGCTGTCCTCCCATAAAGTCTGAAGTTCTATGAAGATAGACCTTTAGGCACTCCACTGGACATAGAGATGCATCTTCATTCAGAGGGCAGATTCTCTAGGTACCCCACCTGTTGGTGAGTAGCTTGTTCTTGGTAAGAAACGTTGGGTCTGGAAATAGATTCAGTTCTCCCTCCAAGAACTGGACGTTGCCTACCTCTCTAGAGAGAGCCACTAATACACAAACTCGGGCCCCCAAAGCGAGCGCAAGCAGAAATATGACTTTTAATTCAAAACCTTCTAAGCGCATTCCTTATTGTTCATTATTTATACACAATGAAGAATCTTATCTAATGACTATGCAAAGGGTCTTTGGGTGCGCTAAGGGCCAAGCCTAGCATGGGCCTTCGTAATTCATTAAGAACGTGGTTAGAAAGGTCGACATGTAAGGCATATAGTATCTGTCTTGTCAAGGCAGGCTTGAACAATAGTGTTGTGTTGGCTGCTAAACCTTGCTCATGAAGGTGAATGAAGAAGGATAAATAGGAATCTGTCGAGATTTCTTTACGTTTCTTCGCCTTGACAAAGGATATCTGTTTCTTCCCTGAAGCCTTATAAAGTCTTCTGGTTTCCTCCAAAAGTGTAAACTGACCTTTAACACCGAATCTTTATCTCAACGCTAAAGAGAGAAAATCATGAGATGTAGGTTCCGTGTTTTCTGTGATGAAGCGAAGACAGTCGACTTCTGTACTCGCTGAGACAGAGATGGATCCAGTAGCGGTACGAATTTTAGTCGTAGTTCCAATGCCAGAAGGAACCACACGCTATTTGGCCACTTGTGGGCCACTATTGCTGCTTTCCTTTTGAAGGATCTCAGCTTGTCGAGGACCTTCAAAAGGAGGCTGTGCGGAGGGAACAGATAAATACTAGACCATCTGTTCCAATCTAGGGACATAGCGTCCACTGCCTCCGGTAGCGGATCCTCGTATGAAGACACATAGCGATCTATTTTCTTGTTGTCTTTCGTCGCAAAGAGGTCTATCTGCAGCTCCGGGGCTTGACTCGAGATGAAGGAGAACGATCATGCGTCAAGGTACCATTCTGACTCTATTGGTGTAAACCTGGATAGAGCGTCCGTTGTCACATTGCGGAACCCTTGAATGTGAACTGCTGACAGATGCCATATCTTCCTTTCCGCCAAACGGAATATGGCCAACATCACTTGGTTGATTTGAGGTGACCTCGACCCTTGTCGATTCAGGCATCTCACTATCACCTCGCTGTCTAGAACCAGTCTTATCTGGGTCAAGTGGCGAGGAGATACTTTCTTTAGTGTCAGAAGTACTGCCATGGCTTCTAGAAAGTTGATGTGAAATGACTTGAAAAGATTGGACCAAGCTCCTTGGAGTCTCTTGTGATGAGAGTGACCTCCCCAGCCATCCTTTGAAGCGTCTGTGTGGATAGTTACTGACGGGGGAGGAGGTTGAAGAAGTATATATTTCTTCAAATGCTTGACATTGGACCACGGCTTGAGAAGCGTTCGCAGTCGAGTCGGTAGTGGTCTTATTAGATCTCTTCCTTGTATTGCGTAATTTCTTCAGACTCCTGTTGCATCCTTTAGCTGTGCTCTTAGCACTAGATCTGTTATCGAAGCAAACTGTAGAGACCCCAGCACTCTCTCCTGTTCGTGTCTTGATATCCGTTTGGATTTCAATAGTCTCTTAACAGTTCCTTCTATTTCTTCCTCTTCTTCCCAGGAATGGAAAGTCAATGTGACTCCAAATTCCAATGGATTCCCAACCACTGAAATTTTTTAGCTAGAGAAAATCGAGACGTTTTGATGTTGATATTGAATCCCAGATGTTCCAGGAACTGGATCACTATCTTAGATGCTTGCATGCATTCTGTCCTGGATGCTGCCCACACCAGCCAGTTGTCCAAATAGGCTACTACTTGGACCCCCTTTAGGCGTAATTGATGGACGGCTGCGTTCGCAAGCATCATGAAAATCCTTGGGGCTATGTATAGCCCGAAAGGCATGGCTCTGAAGGTGTAAAGTTTTCTATGTAACTTGAAGCCTAGGTAGGAGGAGAAGTGATGATTAATTGGAACGTGCCAATAAGCTTCAGACAAGTCTATAGAGACAGCATATGCCCTTTTGGGCAGTAGTGTCCTTATGTGTTGAAGTGTGAGCATTCTGAACTTGTAGTTCACTATGAACTTGTTGAGTGGCGACAAGTCTAGAATGACTCTGAGTTTTTCTGAGTCCTTCTTTGGAACACAAAACAATCTTCCTTGGAATTTGATGGACTTAACTTTCCAGATTACTCTTTTGTCTAAGAGCTCTCGGAAATATTCTTCCAGAACGGGCGTTGAGTGTTGGGAAAATTGAGGAAATTGAGGTGGAGGACTGCTCCAGCTCCAACCTAGTCCATTCTTTATTAGGCTGTGGGACCAGGGATCGAAGGTCCAGCGATCCCTAAATAACTGTAGTCTCCCTCCTACTGGAAGTATCTCACTTCTGCTGTTGTGGACCTGAGGCCTTGCCTCCTTGACCGCGTCCTCCCCTGGATCCCCTTCCTCTTGAAGGGCGTTTAGAAGAACCTCTGGCTGTTCCTCTAGCTTTCGAATGAAAGGAAGAAGTCTGCCTTTCGAAAGCTGGGTTAAAAACTGGCGACTGTGTCGCCACTTGTTGAGGTACCAGCTGGTACGTGGTTGGAGATTGTGCCACTATCTGAGGCACCGCAGTCACAGGAAGTTGTTGTTGTTGTTGCTGTCGGTAGGGTTTAGCCGGCCGAGAGGATGGCCTAGGCCTTTTTGTCTTCTACTTGGGTTGGGGACCCTCATCTGGAGAAGACTTCCTCTTAAGATCTAAGCCCAACTTTTTGAGAAGATTTCTATTCTCAGTGGCGGCCTTGTCTACTACCTCTTTAACCACTTCGTTGGGAAAGAGGTCTTTACCCCAGATACGAGAGGAGATCAGTTGCCACAGTTCGTGCCTCACCGCAGCCGAGGCGAACACGAACTCTGTACAGGCTCTCCTAGCTTTAATAAAGCTATAGAGATCCTTCGTAACCGTGGCCAGATGGGTTTTGGCCACTACCTTGAACATGTCCTGGTTCTTGGGGTCACTTGCCATCGTTTCTAATGTCGTTTGCAACGACATTGATGCCGCAAGTCTTTCCTTCGTCTCTTGCTCTCTACGCAAGAGAACCTCCAACAGTTTTGGAAGTTCCTCCCCATACTGAAGTTCAGCAATATCAGCTTCCAGCTTCCCGACTGAGAAGGTAAGGTGCACGTCCTTCCAGTCTTCTTGGTCTAAGGGCAAGGTCAGAGATAACGGCTTGCACTCCTCCAAGGAGTGGCATGGTTTCCCTGCCTCAACCGCCTTTAAGGCTGCCTTATATCTCTATTCCATGAAGGGAAAAGCCCTGGTAGGAGAGGCCACAAAGGAGGGAAGCTTCTTACTCAAGGCTGGCACCTTTGAGTTCATGAAGCCCCTCTCTTTCATCGAGCTCGCTAGTAACTCCTGAGCTTTACTATGGTAAAAAACTATGACCTCCTTTGGCTCTGTCTCCTCCTTTGAGGCTGGCTCCTTCCTAAGACGGACATAGCAGTCCGGATAAGAATCTTTGTTGGCCCAATATTCCACCTCTTACAGGGGGATTGCTCCCAACTTTTCTGATATCATGATCTTCCCGGTTGTCATTGTCATGTGTTCGGCATACCTCCAAGGATTGGTATCCGAGCACAAAGGAAGATCATTCACGTTGAGTCGCTTCTGGGGCCCACGTGATGCTGCAAGTTTACGTATCTCCAGTTTCATTGCAGCTTCCTTCTCATCATTCTTTCTTTGAATTTGTTGGATCATCTCAACAATAGAAGAAAGAGTCCTTCCCAGTTCATCTGGGATAGCAGACGATGTAGGGGGAACAGGTTCTGAGTCCGGAACCGATGTAACCGACACATCGTCGATTTCTTCCTCTTCTACTTGAGGAGCCTGGGACAGTTCCTCCTCCTGACCTTCTCCTAAAAGGTTCTTTTCTGTAGAATCCGACACCTCCGACATGTTATCGTCCAATTGGATGTCTTGAAGAGCGGCTGAGACTTCAGAATCTACCGAATTCTGGGCAGTTGGTATCTCCACCTGAGGCTGAGGAATGACTGCATCAGCCGATGCTTTAGGGAAAAGGTAGGCCCTCATCTTCTCATTTGGAAGGTAGAGGCCTGAGGTGTTTTTCTGAAAACCCCTCACCCAGGTTCGTAACTTTTCCCTGGCAGCATCCCTTGACTCCGTCGATTTAGGGTTGTCAAAAGCCTCGGTAATCAGGTTAGAACATACTGTACAAACCTGAGGGTCCCAATACCGGAGACCACCTCTGGAGGCTGCGCATGCTGCGTGCCTCCTGCAAAACTGATGTCCACAGAAGTTCTTACTGCGGACATTACAGAACACACACCCGCACTTTGGATGGTCCTCCTGTTAAGAGAAGAAAAATCCATGATTATCAAGTGAAGGCTTTTCACTTATATTAAAACATGTAGCTTACACAGTAAAGTTATAAAAGAATTAGGAAAGACACATACTTGTATTTCCTGTCCAGTCACTTGCTGTAACCTACCAAAATATTTAAACTAGGGTTAATTCTATTCTAGAATATCTTACGTAATTTCCTAAACGGAAGTTTAAGGTGTAGTTCACATCTTGAAATAAAGTTTTAATATACGGGATAAAATGAATACAGAAAGAACTCACTTTCTATATATTGTACGGTCTAAACAAAAGGCTGTACAAGATAACATTAAGTATGTTGAAGAACTTTAGTGTTATCACAAACTCCGTAAAGTAGTTTTATTAATGCAGTGTGTACTACACTACAAATATAGTAACTACTGTACATCGCATGCTGTTGTGCCCTTGTATAGTTCAATGATATATTACTTTTAACTAATAGGTGGCAGGTCACTGGTTCGCAAATGTGTGCCGGCCGCCAATCATTGCCTGCCGGCAGCTGAAAACACTAACACCCGGCTGCCAGTCGCTAATCGTAGTGGCCATCAGATTCCGGGATGTGTTTCCACTGCCGGCAGGTAAAGGTAGCAAAACCCATGCCTGAGGGCAGTGGCTTACAACCAGAGAACCCCCACCTGCCCGGCTGCCAGCTGTTAAGCCGGCAGCCGGGCTAGGGGTACAACACAATAGTCGGAGAAACAGTATGGATGTCAGGTTATAAGGCGGCATTGCCATACGACCTTCCATCCAGAAAGAATGAACTTTTGGAAGGGGAGAATGTAGCATTCAGGATTCCAAGGAATCCGGCGGACATGGAAGGGAGACCAAGGGAGGTCTGGGGTTCACTCTGCAAAGAAAAAGGGGTCTCTGCCGGCCGACACATAATTGCCGGCCGGCAGAGAGCTGAGCCGGTCCCCAATCCTAACTTACAATAAGTACGGAAGTAGGACTGCGGCCAAAGATGCAATGGCTAGGCCATCGGTAAGAAAGAGAAAGGGGGGGGGGGTGTGTGGAAGCGATAAGGGTCCTATAAACTTCGTTCTAGCAAGAGACACACTCAGCAGTTAGGGAAGCTCATCCTAACCTAGAGTTGTCTATTAGGGAGGAAGACTGACAATACTTGCTATCCTCCTCCCAATCAGAACAAAGTTAGGTGAAGTTATTTCGCCAGGCAACGGAGAAAACTCATTCTCTGGCCAGAGAAAAACAACACAGGACAGTCTGCTAGACCACCAGAGGAAGGAATCATCTCGTACAGAATCCTTCAGACGTGGACTAGGGAAGCAAAGCTTCCTGTGTCCGCACCTAACCTAGCAAAGGAAACTCATTCTCTATGCTAGGAAGAAGCAGACCACAGACTAGAAACTCTGATGTTCTGCCCTAACCCAAAAAACCAGTCACTCTGGTTATCAGGTCAGGACAGACATATCCTAGTATAGTTATACCTGAATATTATTCAGATAGAACCGCTAGGATTAAGCCTAAGGCTTACTCAGAAGGAGAGAGGGATTGAACTTAGTCTCCAGAGGAGAAAAGAACAATCGGGGATGTGCGAAAGTATACTACTGTACCATAGGCTACTAGCCTAGGTGCGGTGAGAATCGATTAACTAAATCACCGAAACTCTCTCGTATAAAATCAGGGAAAGAAAATTCAACAATATCTTACATGTATAAAATATTTGCCTATAGCTTCAATAACATAACACTCGGAAAACTTATATCATGCATGAAAGTACTAGGGCCAGGCGCCTAGGCTACAAAGCCTCGCGAAGGGCAAGATCGGTTACCTAAATCGCCGAACTAAAAACTAACGGCATCATATAAGCATTCTTAGAGGAGCTAAATAGCTAGATTATTAAAGCATAACAAACCTAAAACTTCGCTCTAGCTAGCTAAATGACCCATAAATAGCGAGCGGCAGCATCCAGGATGCCTCCGGTAGGCAACAGCTGTTGTTTACGTTAATATTACTTTTGATTCAATTCAAAATGACAAGACCTTACATTTATACAAAGTAAAGATAATACTCAACTTTCCAGAGGCAGAAGAGACCGGGGAAGGCATCAAAATGTTAAATTATATCCAAAATAACGAGAGAACACAAGGGAAAACACCGAGTAGTAGAGCTACACGAAAAGGAATAAAGAGGGAGCTACCGCCTTCATCAGATACACAATGAAAACGGAGTAGGAGAGATGCCTTATGAGCGGCTGTTTTTTCATTCTCGTTTCAGATTCTTGTCACTGTAACCCCCCGAAGCATTAATACTGTTCGGGGTGAAGATCGCTATGTGAGGTGTCAAGAATACATCCTCTGATATTAGCGATATCCCTGTGATAATTATTTAGGGATATTCGCTCCAGGAGTTAGAATTCTGGATAACTTGAGGTAAAATTCTCTGGGAATATCACTGTAGTCAAATATATCCTAGGAAGCTTCCTTTTAGGAACTTCCATCGGGACGAGATGGCCTGAGCCCAACAAATTATTTGCAACATTCCTAGAAATTATCAAAAATTTATATTGGGAAAATGCAGGAATTAACTTTATATTAAACTTGTCTTTGTTCCAATGTAGGGCAAGGAAAATGATAAGTGGAAGTTGTGTGTTTGGTACTTATATCTGAAAGAAAAATTAAGAATTCCTGTACATATAGTAGGGAATAAAGCCCAGGGGCTTACTATCGCTACCGTAGAAAAAAAAATGCTTCATGTCTTATTCAACTCGGCAACGTTAAAGGCAGTTTTAAAAATAATTTACATGTGCCAAATTATCTTTGAAAATCATCAAAAATATATTTCAACGATCTTCTTTTATCTCTATTATTTCTGTAGGTACCCCCTAATTTTTGTTAACTAGTGCCATATCAAATGCAAACAATCTGGGATTCAAAGTATTGATTTCTAAGGGTAAGGAGTGACTAAACTATGTTTGAGAAACCCTTACTGGAGATACCTTCTAAATTAAATACATAGAAAGGGGAAGAATTACTTATTATAGAAAGTAAAACTCAATACCTTTCTTGATTGGATCGAGAAACAGTATTTGTTTTCTTGCAGAAAATATACAACTCAGCCACAATTGTAATAGAATTCACTTTTAACTTTGGATAAATCATTATTGATGACTTTTGTTTATAGAGAATATCAAATATTCTGCATTGACATGTACGTCTAGGTCATATTATTACGAGCAGCCAAAAAAATATTGCTAAACCACAATTTTAAATTGAATGAGATTAACATTCAAGTAATAAATCATTCCTGACAGAGAATATGTACATATTCCCCATTCATGAATCAAAACGATGGCTTTTTGTTTCTGATACTAAAGCAATATCTTACTTATTCATTCACTCATGTTGATATATACGACTAGAATTCTATTATGATTTTGGTGCACACATTACATTTGAATTGAGGTTAGGGTACTCAAAACTGGCATCATCCCCTCCGCCTTGTTACATCAGAATGCTAAACTTTAAATAGATACCTATTCATTATTATTATTATTATTATTATTATTATTATTATTATTATTATTATTATTATTATTATTATCATTATTATTATTATTATTATTATTATTATTATTATTATTATTAATATTATCTTTATTATTATTATTATTATTATTATTATTATTATTATTATTATTATTATTATTATTATTTTTATTATTATTATTACTTGCTAAGTTACAACACTAGTTTCAAAAGAAAGATACTGTAAGCCCAGGGGCTCCAACAGGGAAAATAGCCCAGTGAGGAAAGGAAACAAGGAAAAATAATTTTTTTTATAAGAGTAACATCATTAAAATTAATATTCTATATAAACTATAAAAACTTTAATAAAACAAGAGCAAAAGAAACAAGACAGAACAGCGTGCTCTAGTGTACCCTCAAGGAAGAGATCTCTAACCCAAGACAGTGGAAGACATTGGTAAAGAGGCTATGGCCCTATCCAAGACTAAAGAGCAATGGTTTGATTTTGGAGTGTCCTTCTAGAATAGCTGCTGACCATAGCTAAAGTCTCTTCTACCCTTAACAAGAGAAAACTGGTCACTGAGAAAATACATTGCAGTAACCCCTTAGGTAATCTCAGTGTT
>NC_090740.1:43041946-43044446 GCF_036898095.1 Palaemon carinicauda
AATATAAGAAATTAACCCTTGTCTATACCTAACATTATTAAATGGATTATTACACAGGATAATACTTGAAAATTAGCTTTCCATTGACTAAAGAAAAAATTATTCCTTAAATATCATTGCATAAAAAAAATAAATCCAACAAAAAAGTAAGAATGAATTTCCTACAAATGAAATATTTAAATGACTCGGTTATATACACTGTTAAAAATCTACATTAAAAACGGTATATTCCTGGTATCATTTATACCAGGATTTTTACCGTTTTGAAAAACGGATATATTTTCGTAAAAGAGTGATGTTATGGTTAGCAACCCGTTAATTATTATAACAAAGTAAGATGATATTACGGTTGCCTGTATTTACTGCTGAAAACGGTATAATTTTACGAAGAATTTCCGATTAAACAGATTAGAATTACGCTTTTTTTAAACAGTGTAGTTAGGTTTAAGGAGCTGGAAAATAGGTATGCTTTGAAAAAGAAAATGCAAAGTATGCTGTTTTTTACGTGGTTTCAGTTGTGTTTTTGTTCAAGGCATCTTCATTACATCACTAATTATAAAATGAAAGTTTATGAAACTGAGGGATTACAGATACAAAGTTTTTGTGTCATTATTGAAATGATGAAGCATGTAATAATATCATTAAAGAAGTTTTTAATATATAATGAGAAAATCTTTCTTGTTTTAACAATACTTTTTTTTTCTCATGGTATATTTAACGGACAATTTTATTCTTTTTAAGAAAAAAAAAACTTATTTTCTTATATACATAATCAAGGATATTCTCATAAATGTTTCCCCGCTGCACAAAATTCTATCCAAGAAGCCTCCTAATAACTTTACTTCATTAGCAAAATTGCACAAAACTTCATTAGATATGCAAATAAACTAACTCGATATTCATAGCAGTAGTGATTTGACAAATCATCACGAATCCCTTCCAGATTGGTTGCTATATTAAAGTATGCGTATCTGACATAACTTTGTTCCGCACATTCACTTAGTTAATCTAATCCCGATGTCCCCTTTGAGTTTTTTTTTTTTTTTATCAGTGAAAATTACTTTATTCTACTAAAAGGGCCACATTAATTACATTAAGGTTTAAAGGCCACTCATGAATGACAGAGGACCATGTTACATATGATCAGCGCCCAAGCCTCTCTCCACCCAAGCTAGGACCAAGGAGGGCCAGGCAATGGCTGTTGGTGACTCAGCAGATAGTCTTATAGGCTCCCCCAAACCCTCTATTCTTAGCTCACAAGGATGGTGTGATTGCAGCGACCAAAGGAACCAGAGTTTGAGCGGGACTCGAACCCCAGTCTGGCAATCATGTATTAACATTTTTGGTGACCTCTTGGCTACGCCAGACTGGGGTTCAAGTCCCGTTCATACTCGTTAGTTCCTTTGGTCGCTGCAACCTCACCACCCTTGTGAGCTAAGGATGAGGGTTTGGGGGAGCCTATAAGTCTACCTGCTGAGTCATCAGCATCCATTGCCTGGCCCACGCTTGTCGTTGCTTAAGTGGAGAGGGGGCTTGGGCGCTGAACATTATGGATATATGGTCAGTCTCAAGGACATTGCCCTGCCTGCTAGGGCAATGCCACTGTCCCTTACCTCTGCCATTCTTGATAGGCCTTTAAACCTTTAAACCTTTAAACTGGAATTGAATCTTGATGCATGCAGCTTTTGTTTAAATTTTAGATAATTTTTCATAAAATGAATATTTGTAACTATAACAGGACTTTAGCTTATTATTATTATTATTATTATCACTTGCTAAGCTACAACCCTGGTTAGAAAAGCAGGATGCTATAAGACCACAATCTCCAACAGGGAACATATCTCAGTGAGGAAAGGAAACAAAGAAATAAGAGAAGTAATTAACAATTAAAATAAAATATTTATATAACAGTAACAACACTAAAATAAATATTTCATATATAAACTTTAAAAACTTTAACAAAATAAGAGAAAGAGAAATAAGATAGAAGATTGTGCCCGAGTGTACCCTCAAGCAAGAGAACTCAAACCTAAGACAGTGGAATATGTATAGCTTCAAGAAGTTTTTGATATTTCGGGGCGAAATAAGCAATATCTAATCTTTGACATCGAAATTTTCCTCTTGGGTTTAAGAAAGAGAACACGGTTAGAGGGAAAGCTGAGTGACGCAACTATTTGCATAAAAAGAGATTAAAAGATGAACAAAGTGGTACTTTCAACTCTTTAAACTCTCTTTTTAGGCTTTTCCTGACTTTAGTCTTGCCAGTAAATATTAAATGAAAAGACCATTTTTCCAGAGTCATAGTCATTCTACAAAACAAATAATTTTGGAACGAAAATTCTCCGCGATAGGAGAGTTTAGTCCTAAAGCCAGAGGCTTTTCCAAAAAATACACATTTGTTATGATGTTTTGAAAATATCAATAACAAATACAGGCGTTTCTAGTCCACTGCAGGACAAAGGCCTCAGTCAGGATTGGCGTTTGGCCAATTTTCATCACC
>NC_090740.1:43049446-43054446 GCF_036898095.1 Palaemon carinicauda
CAGTGATACATAGTTCACTTGATACTCATGGAAATTTTTTCTCTTTACAGGAGGACCCCCCGAAGTGCGGAAATGTTTTCTGCAATGTCCGCAGCAAGAACCTCTGCGGACATGAGTGTTGTAGGAGACACGCAGCATGCGCTGTCTCCAAGGATGATCTCCAGTATTGGGACCCTCAGGTATGTACTGTATGCACTAACCTGATTACTGAGGCTTTTGATTCCCCTAGAACGGCGGTATCAAGGGATATAGCAAGGGAAAAGCTTCGTACTTGGGTAAGGGGCTTCAAGAAGAACACCTCTGGCCCTTATCTTCCAAGTGAGAAGATGAGGGCGTATCTTTTTCCCAAGGCATCAGCTGAGGCAGTGATTCCCCAGCCTCAAGAGGAGATCCCTCAAGATCAAGTCCAGGTGGACGTGGAAGTCGCAGTCGCGATGCAAGACATCCAGTTGGATGACAGGATGTCTGACCTGGACAAACGTTTGGAAGAAGACCTCCTGGCAGAAGGTCAGGATCAAGTTCAAACCCCGGATGTCGTAGAGGATGAGGTCGACGAGGTGTCGGCTACTCCGGTTCAGATGCCGGAGCCTATCCCCTCAACATCGGCTGGTCTCCCAGTAGAACTGGGACAGGCCCTCTCTTCGATTGTTGGAATGATCCAACAAATGCAGAAGGAGAATCAGGAGAAGGCGGCTGCAATGGAACTGCGTATGCAGTCCCTGGCAGAATCACATGGGCCCCAGAAAAGGCTCAATGTGAAAGACCTTCCCATATGCTCAGATGCAAACCCATGGAGGTATGCTGAGCACATGCCGATGACGACTGGAAAGATCGTCATCTCGGATAAGCTGGGTTCAGTTCCCCTAGAGGAGGTAGAATTCTGGCCCAGCAAGGCATCATATCCGGACTGCTATGTCCGGCTGAGAAAAGAACCAGCTTCAAGGGAGGAGACAGAGCCGAAGGAGGTCATTATTATGGACCACGCTAAGGCTCAAGCCCTACTTTCATCCTCGATGAAAGAGAGGGGCTTCTCGAATTCGAAGGTAGCTGCATTGAGCAAGAAGCTCCCTTCGTTTGTGTCCTCTCCTGATAGAGCCTTCCCCTTTTTACAGAAAGGGTTTGCGGCTGTCCTAAAGGCAGTCGAGGCCGGCAAGCCTGGCCCCTCCCTGGAGGAGTGTAAACCCTTGTCGCTGGCTCTGCCTATGGACCACAAAGACTGGAAGGATGTCCATCTGACATTCTCAGTGGGAAAGTTGGAGGCTGATATTGCCGGACGGCAATTCGGCGAGGACCTCCCCAAGCTGTCCGAATCTCTTTTACGAAGAGAGTTCGAGACAAAAGAAAGACTGGCTGCCTCAATGTCTCATCAGACTACTCTTGAGACAATGGCAAGTGACCCTAAGGTCCATGAAATGTTCATGGTAGTGGCTAAGTCTCACCTAGCCACAGTGACGAAGGACCTTTATGGCTTCGTCAAGGCAAGGAGAGCTTGCAGGGAGTTCGTGTTCACCGGGGCTTCGGTGAGACACGAGCCAAGGAAGTTAATCTCCTCCAACATTTGGGGAAAAGACCTTTTCCCTACCGATGTGGTCAAAGAGGTTGTTGATAAGGCCGCCGTGGAGAATAGAAACCTTCTCCAGAAGTGGGGCCTGGCTATCAAAAGAAAATCTTCCCCGGATGAGGGTCCTCAACCAAAGAGGAAGAATATGAGGACTATGCTACCATCTCGGCCAGCCAAGCCTTATAGACAGCAACAGCAACTGCAATTGCCAGATGGTGGCACAAACCCCGACTGCTTTACAGTGGGTACCCCAGGCTGTGCCAGGTCAGTCAACCACATTCACCCCAACGTTCGAAGGACAGTCTTCTTCCTTTCGTGCAAAACCTAGAGGAGCAGCCAGAGGCTCGTCTAGGCGCCCCTCAAGGGGAAGGGGATTCAGAGGTGGTCGTGGTCAGGGAGGCAAGACCTTAGGACGGCAGTCCAAGTGAAACGATACCGGTAGGAGGGAGACTGATGAAATTTTGGGATCGCTGGACCTTCGATCCCTGGGCCCAAAGCCTACTCAAGAATGGACTGGGTTGGAGTTGGTACAGCACTCCACCCCGTGCCTTCGGTTTTTCCAACACTCCACCCCCGTTTTGGAGGAGTACGTTCAAGAACTGTTGGAGAAAAAGGTGATCCTAAAGGTGAAGTCCATCAAATTCCAAGGGAGGCTGTTTTGTGTTCCCAAGAAAGACTCGGAAAAGCTCAGAGTCATTCTGGACTTGTCCCCACTCAACAAGTTCATAGTGAATTGCAAATTCAAGATGCTAACACTGCAACACATAAGGACCTTACTGCCCAAGAGGGCATACTCAGTCTCTATAGACTTGTCAGACGCCTATTGGCACATTCCAATCAGCCGTCGACTCTCCCCCTACCTAGGGTTCAGGCTACAACGGAGACTGTACGCCTTCAGAGCCATGCCATTCGGGCTAAACATAGCCCCAAGGATTTTCCCGAAGCTTGCGAGTGCAGCTCTCAAACAATTACGCCTAAAGGGAATTCAGGTAGTAGCCTACCTGGACGACTGGCTGGTGTGGGCAGCATCCGAGACCGAATGCTTGCAAGCTTCCAGGCAGGTGATCCAGTTCCTAGAGTACCTAGGCTTCAAGATCAACAGAAAAAAGTCTCGACTTTCTCCATCCCAAAAGTTCCAGTGGCTGGGAATCCACCGCGACCTTTTGTCACACAGTTTCTCCATCCCGACGAAGAAAAGGAAGGAGATAGCGGGCTCTGTCAAGAGACTTCTAGATTCCGAAAGGATATCAAGACGCGAACAGGAGAGGGTACTAGGCTCTCTCCAGTTTGCTTCAGTGACAGACCCAGTGCTAAGAGCACAGCTAAAGGATGCAACCGGAGTTTGGAGAAGGTATGCATCAAACGCGCGAAGAGACCTGAGAAGACCAGTGCCGCCTCGGCTACGTACTCTTCTCAGACCTTGGTCCCAAGCCATACATCTAAAGAAGTCGGTTCTTCTTCAGCCACCTCCCCCGTCGATGACGATTCACTCAGACGCCTCAAAGGAGGGATGGGGAGGTCACTCTCATCGGAAAAAAGTCCAGGGGACTTGGTCCAAGCTATTCAGGACCTTTCATATAAACTTTCTAGAAGCTATGGCAGTGCTCCTTACCTTAAAGAAAGTCTCCCCGCGTCACTCGATCCACATAAGATTGGTGACGGACAGCGAGGTGGTTGTGAGATGCTTGAATCGACAAGGGTCGAGGTCACCACCTCTCAACCAAGTGATGTTAGCCATTTTCCGATTGGCGGAAAAGAAGAAGTGGTACTTGTCGGCAGTTCACCTTCAAGGAGTCCGCAATGTGACAGCGGACGCTCTATCCAGGTTCACACCGATAGAGTCGGAATGGTCCTTAGACGCAGGATCATTTTCCTTCATTCTGAATCAAGTCCCAGAACTGCAAATAGACCTCTTTGCGACGAAAGACAACAAGAAGTTGCCCCTGTACGTGTCCCCGTACGAGGACCCCTTAGCGGAAGCAGTGGACGCAATGTCCCTCGACTGGAACAGATGGTCCAGGATTTATCTGTTCCCTCCTCACAACCTTCTGTTGAGGGTCCTCAACAAACTGATATCCTTCAAGGGGGTAGCGGCAATAGTGGCCCACAAGTGGCCGAACAGTATGTGGTTCCCCTTGGCGTTGGAACTACAGATGAAGTTCGTGCCGCTACCACATCCAGTTCTGACCCAGCGAGTCCAGAAGTCGACTGTCTGCGCTTCATTACAGAAAACCTGAACCCTGCAGCTCATGATTTTCTCGCCCTTGAGGTGAAAAAGCGTTTCGGGATTTCGAAAGCCAGCATAGACTTCCTAGAGGAATATAAGTGCAAATCGACTAGAAGGCAATATGAGTCATCTTGGAGAAAATGGGTGGCCTTTGTAAAGGCAAAGAATCCGCAGGAGATCTCAACAGACTTCTGCTTATCTTTCTTCATCCACCTCCATGGCCAAGGGTTGGCAGCTAACACGATTTCAGTGTGTAAATCTGCTTTGATGAGACCCATTTTATTTGCCTTCTAGATCGACCTAGGTAACGAGATCTTTAATAAAGTTCCGAAAGCCTGCGCTAGGCTCAGACCTTCAGCACCTCCAAAGCCCATCTCATGGTCTTTAGACAAAGTTCTTCATTTCGCCTCCCTGTTGAGCAATGAAGAATGTGCGTTAAAGGATTTGACGCAAAAAGTTATTTTCCTATTTGCACTCGCGTCCGGGGCCAGGGTTAGTGAGATCGTAGCCCTCTCGAGAGAGGCAGGTCGTGTTCAGTTCCTGGATGGGGGGGGAGCTGAACCTGTTTCCGGATCCTACGTTTCTTGCCAAGAATGAGTTACCCACCAACAGGTGGGGTCCCTGGAGAATCTGCCCTCTGAAAGAAGATGCATCTCTATGTCCAGTAGAATGCCTAAAGGTCTATCTTCGTAGAACTTCAGACTTCAAGGGTGGTCAACTATTCAGGGGAGAAACATCAGGCTCAAATTTATCTCTGAATCAACTCAGAGCGAAAATCACAGATTTTATTCGCAGAGCGGATCCTGACAGTACACCCGCAGGTCACGATCCGAGGAAAGTTGCCTCATCCCTAAATTTCTTTAATTGTATGGATTTTGAACATCTCCGTTCATACACGGGCTGGAAGTCTTCCAGGGTGTACTTTCGCCACTATGCGAAGCAAGTAGAGGAACTTAAGAGATCTGTGGTAGCAGTGGGTCGTGTAGTTAACCCTACTGTTTAACTCTGCGAGGAACAGTGGTCTTAATTGGGACGATTAAGTCCAGGGTGAGTGTGTAGGTACATACTGTACTACAAACTAAATGAGGGCACCAAGTGCCCATATAGACTGTTCCTTCTTTCAAAGGTGAACCTAGCATAAGTTCAGACATGTGTGCCGAGCGTTTCTAACGCTAATGTGATTGATTTGTAATAATGACTTTTATGACTTGA
>NC_090740.1:43076946-43084446 GCF_036898095.1 Palaemon carinicauda
TTTTAATTCCACAATGACCCAGATAAAAAAATCCTTTAATAATTTGTGTTATTTTATCAATCAATATCTTACACCTCTTCAGCACAGTGGCATCATTGCACAAGGCACTAGAAGAGTTGGAAGACCCAGGCCTACATGACTGAGGACTATGAAGCGCGAAGTCGGAGATAATGCATGGAGAAGTATTGAAAGAAAAGCTCAAAGATAGAGACGACTGGCGAAATCTAACCGAGGCCCTTTGCGTTAATAGGCATAAGAGGAGATGATGACTGCAGCAGCAAAAGCCACCGTTAAAACTTATTTTTATACAGCAAAACAACCATTCCTCTTTCTTTTTATTATCAAAGTATTCTGTATAAACAATGGTCAAACACTACCATACTATTATCATTTTATTGTAGTATGTATCTTTTAATAAGAGCCGCTCCAATTGTGATAAAGAATAGCTTTGTTAAGCTTTTTTATTTACATGGTGATTAACTGCGATTTAATACATCAAGGAAGTTCTCGGAATTCTTTTAGTAAACAAGATTAATTTTCCCAGAAATATTAATCATCTTTCATCATCATCACCATCATTATGATCATCATCTCTTCCTTCTCCTATTGGCGAAAAGGACCATAAATCTCATCTCTGTATAGATATAAGGATGAGAAGGTAAATGGAAAATTTAATAGCTAACTGAATAAATAACCAGGTAGACATATAAGTAAATAACACACACACACACACACACACAAACACACACACACACGCACATATATATATATATATATATATATATATATATATATATATATATATATATATATATATATATATATATATATATCTATATATACATATATATATGTATATATATATATATATATATATATATATATATATATATATATATATATATACATATATATATACATATATATATATATATATATATATATATATATATATATATATATATATATATATATAAATATACATATATATATATATATATATATATATATATATATATATATATATATATATATATATATATATATATATATATTTGAATATATATATACATATATATATATATATATATATATATATATATATATATATATATATATATATACATATATATATATGTATATATATATATATATATTTATATATGAATATATATATATATATATATATATATATATATATATATATATCTATATATAAATATATATATATATATATATATATATATATATATATATATATATATATATGTATGTATGTATGTATATATATATATATATATATATATATATATATATATATATATATATATATATATATATATAAGCATAGACGTAGCAAAATTTTTGAATATATACTTCCGAATTTAAAGTCTAAAATAGTTTCAGTTTTTTTTTAAAGATATTTCCAGGGTATCATTCCATTTTCCACACACATGCCCAATTAAAGCAAAACATAATAAAGGAGAAATCACGCTATTCCCTCACTGGCAGAGACAATGGTAATATTTTAAAGGAAAATGAATAGGAGATCTTGTACCTTTGAACCGGCTATGCCTTTTGTTTGAAGGCCCCCCATTGTGATCGACTCTCTAGTTCCATTTCGATTTAGATTTTGATTACAATTCAAACACTGTTCGCTGTTTGATCGTCAGTGTATTGCAGGTTAAAGGCGAAAGAGAGATCAAGGGTTTGTTTAGCCGTATTCTGTATTTGATTTGTTAGATAAATATTAAAAGATTTTCAACTTTTTGTGAATTATCAAATTGAAGATCAATACATAATTGAATTTCTACATAATATTTCACTCCAGAAAAAAATACTGCATGATGTTCGTGTATTTCAAAAGCAAAGACTTTACTTTAAAATGCTTACTTCAAATCTAGTATAATTTGTTACTTAAGTGGAGTAAAATTTATATATTTCACAATAGATTACTTTTAATATACTGGATATAGAAGGCAATAGTGAGTATAAGTGGGTAAAATATTGTAAGCATTCTTCCTTATACAAATCTGCCATTTGCGTACAAGATTATGAAAATTTATATGATATTATTTTACGAGTTTTAGAAAAATACGAAAATAGCAATTAAGAATTTTAAAGTATTCCAATAGTTTGAATCTATTTACATTGGCAAATGGTCTCTAATAGCATCAATATATTTAGGTTTCTACTCCAGAGATAAAGGTATCACACTTTTTACCAGAAAATAACTAGTAAGCAGGTAGACTGAAAATAAGATTTATATCCACATAAGTAGACTTTATAAGCACAGCTTTATAAAGGCCTAGATTTATTTCTTACTGCAAATCTCTTTTAGACTATGTATATCTTCTAAAGGACAAAATGGCATACGTCTAATGTCTGATATCATCCGAATAATTCACTAGGAAATTTTTTTTTATGAGAAATGCTATCTCTCTCTCTCTCTCTCTCTCTCTCTCTCTCTCTCTCTCTCTCTCTCTCTCTCTCTCTCTCTCTCTCTCTCTCTCTCTCAATATGGAAACAACATTTGCCACTCATAAAAATTATCCTCATCCTATCAAAAGTAAAATA
This sequence comes from Palaemon carinicauda, assembly GCF_036898095.1. Lineage (NCBI taxonomy): Eukaryota > Metazoa > Arthropoda > Malacostraca > Decapoda > Palaemonidae > Palaemon > Palaemon carinicauda. The sequence continues at coordinate 43,079,524 of NC_090740.1, forward strand.
AAACTATTAATTTTGGTAATTATTTTTTGCTCAACATAAAACCAATTTATCTGTTAATGCCGATGAAGTTTTATTAGCATTTCTATTAAAAATGAAATCAACAGATTTTGCAAAGATGATTTTTATAATAATAAATATCTTTAGCCAACAAAAAATCAATGTAGGGACAACCCCAAATCTTTCATAATTATTATTTTTTTTTATTTAAAATTTCATTAAATCAAACTGATGCTCTAGTATAACTATATAAATATCATTATCAGATAATTTATATATAAATATATATATATATATATATATATATATATATATATATATATATATATATATATATACATATATATATATATATATATATATATATATATATATATATATATATATATATATATATATATATATATATATATATATATATATATATATTCATAATGTGTTATATATATATATATATATATATATATATATATATATATATATATATATATATATATATGTACATATATATATATATATATATATATATATATATATATATACATGCATACATATATATGTATATATATATATATATATATATATATATGAATGTATAAAATATATATATATATATATATATATATATATATATATATATATATATATATATGTACATATATATATATATATATATATATATATATATATATAAATATATATATATATGAATGTATATATATGTGTAGTTATATATATGATATATATATATATATATATATATATATATATATATATATATATATATAAATATATATAAATATATATATATATATATATATATATATAAATATATATATATATATATATATATATATATATATATATATATATATATATATAAGTATATATATATATATATATATATATATATATATATATATATATATATATATATATATATTCATAATGTGTTATAGAAAAATAAGATGTAATTAATAGGTGGTGCTATCACTAAGGTTCATTAAAATAAATAACAAACAATTCATCTCCCATCTCTAATTCTGATCTTCGAAAACAGGATAGACTGTTTATCACTTAGAATATTTCCAAAATAAATACTTTCTCTATCTATACTTAAATCTTTGTTAATCTATATTTTTAAACTGTCGAATAGTCCTTAGAGGGATAAGCAAATGTAGTCGTATTTTTAGTATCATTTTAATTTAATAGTGAAACTAAAGAATGTTAGTTTTATAAGTTTTTAGTGAATGATAAGTTATACTATATATAAACCATTACTCTTTATAATATAAGAATAAAACTATCTTTTTTAATGATTTAACCATCGAATTTGGATAAATAGCTAAATTCCATATAGCCACCTACGTCGAATGTTATGATGAATGTAAGAGTAATTTAACAACAAATTATCGAATCGATTTTCATATGTTTTATTATATTATATTATACTATGTTTATCATATATTAGATTATATGATATTATGTTATATTAGATTATATTATATTATATCATATTATATTATATTATATTATATTATATTATATCATATTATATTATATTATGTTATATTATATTATATCGGTAAATCTTCAATGGAAGTCTAATAAAAAATCAGGGAAAAGCAATATCATTATATCTAGTCATTATTTGTATAGCATTATTAGATATATTCCGTGTTTAGTTGAAAAAAACAGTAATTAATATTAGTAATATAAAAACTTTTATTGAATGAGCAAAATACATTTATAAGGGGAATAAAATTAATCTTTAGTAAAAGTAAACATAAAAAGCTAAGTTTTATAATTAAAACAATATGCATGATTGAATAATATTTTTTGTGTTCTAATCATTACAGTTTTGTTATATTTTATATAGGTAATTCACCTTGCAATGTATTTAGTATATTCTATGAAATTTAGAAGTTTATCTAAATTTCTGTATAAAGAATATTTTTTTTTTCTTTTTTTTTTTTTTTTTTTTTGCCCCTTCGCCTCGATTCCCATATGACAGTATTTTATATTTTACAAAATCACTTCCGTGAGAAAAAAGTTATCGTTAATATCTGACCTACATATCATAAAACTTATATTTTGACATCTAAGCTTAACTTTGAAATGCCAAGGGATCCAATAAAATAGTTGCAAATATTAAGCCTTTTTTACAGCAGTTCTTGCATAGATGACTATGAAAAAAAATGCACTGAATAATTTTCATGTGCTGACACAATACTTCTTTTTTTTTTTTTTTGTTCTGCAAAAAAAAAAAAAAATAATCTGTTTTATCAATGTAAAGTTTTATTATACATAAATCATGACACTTATTCAAAAGTATACTTCGATAAAAAATAGTTTAGTAATAATATTTGATTAGAAAATACACCACAGAAAACCCTTTAAAGAGGATATTCTTAAAAAGGGTTTCCAGAAGAAAAGATTACTATAGTCGGCCTATGAAGGCTACAAGTAAATTGTTGACACTGATTATGGAGAATTAATCCTTAACTAACAAGGGTCTTAATATCACATTGGGAATTCCATATTTTGTTTGGAGGTTGCAGTGTAAAATCGTAAAAATAGCATATGCAAAGAACTTGATGCACGACTATGATAAACAACATGCATTGAACCTTGCAATGCTAAAGGTTTAAAAACTACTCACGAATGGCAGGGGCAATGGACAGTGACATTGCCCTATCGAGCAGGAAAATCCCTAGAGACTGACCATATACACAATGATCAGCACCCAAGCCCTTCTTCACCCAAGCTAGGACCAAGGAGGGCCAGGCAATAGCTACTGATAACTTAGCATATAGACCTATAGGCTCCACCTAACCCCTCATCCTTAGCTCACAAGGATGGTGAAGTTTGAGTGACTAAAGAAACTAATGAGTTTGAACGGGACTCGAACCCCAGCTTTGAGTCTGACGTTCACCAGTCAGGAACGTTACCACATCATCCACAACCAAAATTGAAAATAAAGTAATGTAATTAAGAATAAGACCTGAAATTTCCATCTGCATTGACCATGTTGCAACTCAATGAGAATATCCAGTGTAATTCAAAACTAGAAGTTACCTGTTGTATATGCTGTGTTAGTTAATGTTATCAGAAGGGTGGCTCTGTTGTGCTTCTTTCAGTACTTAAGGATGACGAATAGTTTATTGACATGGTTTCGCTTATGATTATACAAATAAATACCTCATCTTAGCATGTGATTCAAATTAAAAATCTTGCATTAAATCTTACACCTAAGAAATATCTTTATGTATCACAATTCGACTGGCAATACAAAATCTGGGATTTTTTTTTTTTAATTGATACCAGAGCTCATCCCACAGTAGTAAACTAGCTCTTTTCGTGTACCTATTGCATATCAAGGAGAAATAAATTGACAATTAAATCAAAGAATCATTTCTATATCAAACTCCTCTGATGATCTTAATAGCAGTAGTATAAATAGAAGACATTGCATTGATAATATATATTGATTGCCATAAGCTTAATGATATCATAAAAGGTTGTTTATTTCCATTTATTTACTTTATGTAAAATACACACATACATAAATACGGGATTAAAAAAAGGACGGTGCATTGATAATGTATATTGATTGCCGTAAGATCAATATCATTATAAAATATTATTATATCCATTACCTTCCATTGAAAATATTTTATGCAAAATGTACATGATTAAATTCGTGATATGATGTTGAAACTTAACGTTACATTAAACAAAATCTCGTTAGCTCTCTGTGTCTCACGCCCACCAATAAACGCCGACCATGAAACAGCAAGCTATGTTCGAATCCTCGTAAATCCAAATCTAAATTGCCTATTACAACAGAACCCTTTAAATTTAACTACCTGAGAAGTTAATTCAGTTTTGTTTTAAATGGCCACATTCTTTGATTTCTTTTAACTATGTGAGCAGGTAATTCACTCATTTTGATTTCTTTTAAACACATGAGCAGGCAATTCAACAAGTAAGTACCCTGATCAATATAAGTAGTTTTAGGTTATAGTTTGAGAAAATTTTGGATGTAGATTTAACTAAAACTAATATCATACTCTAAATATGCAAACATCACAACGAAGGCTGTGGACCTGTTCAAGTCCTACTGCATTACTTGCCAAGAGAAGACAAAAAAAAAAAAAAAAAAACAAGACAAAGGGAGTTTTGGTTCGGCCCTTACTAAGGATTTACATTCTCGATGCCAAGTCTATTTAATTGACATGAAGTCATCTCCACAAGCCCAAATAAAGTGGATTATTTTGTACCAATGCCATCTGACCAAGTTTGTCATCCTCCGCCCACTCACATACAAGAGAGTAGCTGAGGTTGCTTTTCAGCTTTTGGGTATCTTCTTATTGATTGGTGATCAATGCATCTTACAATCAGATAATAGATCTGAGTTCACTTCCTATGAGGTTCGAGAGATGAAGGATCTCTGGCTGCATCTTGTGCACGGCAAGCCCCTAGAGAGGCACAGAGTCAAGGTTCAGTTGAACAGGCCAACTCAAAACATCGAAGAAATGCTGACTGCTTGGCTATCTGACAACCTCACCCGAGATTGGTCCCTAGGCCTTCGTTTTGTTCAGAACCAGAAGAACTCATCATATCATTCAGGGATCAAGAGTACTCCATATTCTACTTTCCTTAGAGAGAATCCAAAAGATGGACTTTCTTCCACTAGCTTGCTTCAGGAGGTCATTGACTGCTTAGAGACAGAAGATGATCTTGCAGCACTAGGAGCCCAGCCTCCTACTGATCCAACTGACAAGTCACTCGAGGCTTCTGAGGCAGTCATCATCACCACGCAGCCATCCTAGTCCCTTGATGAGCCAATCACAATCGTCACCTCTCCAACTCAGGTCCACTAAGTTCAGCACCGCATATTGCATGAAGACAACAAGAAATTCC
>NC_090740.1:43086946-43096946 GCF_036898095.1 Palaemon carinicauda
CTTTAGGCTGTTTTTTATACATTTAAGATTATGTTGAATATTTCCAAGATAGTATACGAGTGAGTTTCGGTGATTTAGGTAATCGATTCTCTTGGTGCCTAGGCTAAGTTGCTTATGGAGCCTTAGTATACTTTCTCATACTCCCCGGTTGCTTTCTTTTCTTCGGAGAAGGTATGCAATCCCTTTCCCTCTGTTTAAGCCTTGGGCTTATCCCTAAGTGGTTTATCTGAATTAACTTTCGATAAAACTATACTGGGGTGTTACTGTACCTTCCTGTTCCTGTAAGTCTGGTTTTAGAGAGGGACAGAACAACAGAGTTTTTAGTCTGAGTCTGTGTTTGTCTGGCTTGGGGTAGAGTCTCCCTCGCTGGCCTGACACAGACATAGGAGGCTTAGCCTCCTTAGGTCACTACCGAAGGTTTCTGTATGAGATGATTCCTTCTTTTGTGATCTAGCAGACTAGTCCTTGTTGCTGTTCTCGGGGGAGGATGAGATCCTTTCCCTGGGAGTAGCAACACCTTCCTTGCTTTGGTTCTTTGGGAGCTGGCACGTATTGCTGGCCTCCCTCCTTGGATCTCCCTTAGGCTAAGATGAGTTTTCTTGGCTGCGGGTGATCCTTCACTAAAGCAAGGTTGGTAGGACCCTCTTTTGTCCCTTCCCCCTCTATTTCCGTAATGGCCGGCCGGCAAGGGTCTTCTGCTTTGAGTGCTGCCCGGACCTCCCTTGGTCCCTCATCCATGCCTGCCTGTAGAGCCAGACGGCATTGGTCAGGAAGCCTGAATTAGATTCTCCCCTTCCTTATATGCACTCTTTCGGATTGCCGGACTTGGAGGTAGTTTACTCTCTTATCCCGGCATCCATTCTGTTTTCTTCTAGTGCTGTACCCGACCCGGCTGCCGGCCTATGAGGCCGGCAGCCGGGCAGTCGTAGTCCTCTGGTTCTTTTGCTGCCGGTCGGCATCGGTTGTTTACCTTTGCCGGCCGGCTAATGTCTGCCCTTGTCTGCCGGTCGCTAGGAGCAGTGGCCGGCAGCCGGGTGCTACCTTGTATAGCCGACATTGGCTGTTGCCGGCCGGCAGTTACTGCCGGCCGGCACAGGCATTTGAACCAGTGTTTTGCCGCCTTATAGCTGTTAAGTAGTATACTTTAAAGCTAGTTATGGTGTGTGCCGGCTGGCACATAACCTCCTATACTGTACCAGTATTCTTCAGTATAACATATACTGTAAGAGGAAATCTATAGTATAAGTTTTGGTACAGCACTGTGTGTTCTAACACTTTTGTGTTGTCTTGCACAGCCCTTTGCTGTTGCCTTACAGATAAGAAAGTGAGTTTTTTCTTGTCTATTATCCAGGATTTTAAAATCATTGCTTAGGTGTGAGCTCCACCTGTTTCCCCTGGAAACTTGGCATTGGTTATTCTAGAAGAGATTAACCATTCGATTTTATTATCTGGAAGGCTACAGCAATTGGTTGTGAGGGAAACACAAGTGTGTGTCTTTCCTTTCTGAATTGTTATGCTAAACTGTGCATATCCAGTGATACGTAGTTCACTTGATACTCATGGAAATTTTCTTCTCTTTGCAGGAGGTACGTCCGAAGTGCGGAAGTGCTTTCTGCAACGTCCGCAGTAAGAACCTCTGCGGACATGGATTATGTAGGAGACACGCAGCATGCGCTGTCTCCAAAGATGAGCTCCGGTATTGGGACCCCCAGGTATGTACCGTGTGCTCTAACCTGATTACTGAAGCTTTTGATTCCCCTAGGACTGCGGAATCAAGGGATATAGCAAGGGGGAAGCTTCGCACCTGGGTAAGGGGCTTCCAGAAGAACACCTCTGGACCTTATCTTCCAAGTGAGAAGAGGAGGGCTTACCTTTTCCCTACGGCATCAGCTGATGCAGTGATTCCCCAGCCTCAAGAGGAGATCCCCCTAGTTCAGATCCAGGTGGATGCTGAAGTGGCGGTCGCCGTGCAAGACATCCAGTTGGGCGACAGGATGTCAGACGTGTCCGAGCGTCTGGAGGAAGACCTCCTGGCAGGAGGCCAGGATGAAGATCAAGCCCCAGACATCGTAGAGGAAGAAGCCAACGAGGTGTCGGCTGCGCTGGTTCTGATCCCTGAACCTATTCCCTCAACATCGTCCGCTCTCCCAGTAGAGCTGGGACAGGCCCTCTCCTCCATTGTTGGAATGATCCAACAAATGCAGAAGGAGAATATGGAGAAGGCGGCTGCAATGGAACTGCGGATGCAGGAGCTCGCAGCATCACGTGGGCCCCCGAAAAGGCTCAATGTGAAAGACCTTCCCTTGTGCTCAGATGCTAACCCGTGGAGATATGCCGAGCGCATGCCGATGACGACTGGAAAGATCGTCATGTCGGATAAGCTGGGTTCAGTTCCCCTTGAGGAAGTGGAATTCTGGCCCAGCAAAGGGTCATATCCGGACTGTTATGTCCGGTTGAGGAAGGAACCAGCTTCAAAGGAGAAGACAGAGCCGAAATAGGTCATAGTGATGGACCATGCTAAGGCTCAAGCTTTGCTTTCATCTTCGATGAAAGAGAGGGGCTTCACAAACTCAAAAGTTACTGCATTGAGTAAGAAGCTCCCTTCCTTTGTGTCCTCTCCTGCTAGAGCCTTCCCCTTTTTGCAGAAAGGGTTTGCGGCTGTATTAAAAGCAGTCAAGGCTGCCAAGCCTTGCCCCTCCCTGGAGGAGTGTAAACCCTTGTCGCTGGCCCTACCCATGGAACACAAGGACTGGAAGGACGTCCATCTTACCTTCTCAGTCGGGAAGTTGGAGGCTGATATTGCCGGACGTCAGTTCGGTGAGAACCTCCCTAAGCTGTCTGACTTTCTTTTGCGGAGAGAGCTTAAGACAAAAGAAAGACTGGCTGCCTCAATGTCTCTTCAGACCACTCTTGAGACGATGGCAAGTGACCCCAAGGTCCATGAAATGTTCATTGTAGTGGCCAAGATTCATCTGGCCACAGTGACGAAGGATCTTTACAGCTTCGTCAGGGCGAGGAGAGCTTGTAGGGAGTTTGTGTTCACCTCGGCTACGGTGAGGCACGAGCCAAGGAAACTAATCTCCTCAAACATTTGGGGCAAAGACCTTTTCCCTAGCGAGTTGGTCAAAGAAGTTGTGGATAAGGCCGCCACGGAGAATAAAAATTTTCTCCAAAAGTGAGGCCTGTCTATCAAGAGAAAGTCTTCCCCGGATGAGGGTCCCCAACCGAAGAGGAAGACTAAAAGGCCTAGGCTACCGTCTCGGCCAGTCAAGCCAGTTGAACAGTAACAGCAACAGCAGTTGCCAATGCCTTCAGTGCCCCATATAGTGGCACAAACCCCGACCACTTTCCAGTGGGTACCCCAGGCCGTGTTGACACAGTCCACGGTGTTCACCCCAACGTTCGAAGGGCAGTCTACTTCCTTTCGAGCAAAGCCTAGAGGAGCAGCCAGAGGCTCGTCTAGGCACCCCTCAAGGGGAAGGGGATTCAGGGGCGGTCGCGGTCGGGGAGGCAAGACCTCAGGACGGCAGTCCAAGTGAGATGATGCCGGTAGGAGGGAGACTTCAGAATTTTCGGGATCGGTGGACCTTCGATCCCTGGGACCACAGCCTACTCAAGAACGTACTGGGCTGGAGCTGGTACAGCACCCCACCCCCGTGCCCTCGGTTTTTTCCAACACTCCACCCCCATTCTGGAGGAGTACGTTCAAGAATTGTTGGAGAAAAATGTGATCCGAAGGGTGAAGTCCATCAAATTCCAAGGGAGGCTGTTTTGTGTTCCTAAGAAAGACTCGGAAAAGCTCAGAATCATTCTGGACTTGTCGCCACTCAACAAGTTCATAGTGAATTGCAAATTCAAGATGCTAACACTGCAACACAAAAGGACCTTCCTGCCCAAGAGGGCATATTCCCTCTCCACAGACTTGTCAGACGCCTATTGGCACGTTCCAATCAACCGTCGACTCTCCCCCTACCTAGGGTTCAAGCTACAACGAAGACTATACGCCTTCAGAGCCATGCCATTCGGGCTAAATATAGCCCCAAGGATTTTCACGAAGCTTGCGAGCGTAGCTCTCAAACAATTACGCCTAAAAGGAATTCAGGTAGTAGCCTACCTGGACGACTGGCTGGTGTGGGCAGCATCCGAGACAGAATGCTTGCAAGCTTCCAGTCAAGTGATCCAGTTCCTAGAGTATCTAGGCTTCAAGATCAACAGAAAAAAGTCTTGACTTTCTCCATCTCAAAAGTTCCAGTGGCTGGGAATCCACTGGGACCTAATGTCACATCGTTTCTCCATCCCGGCGAAGAAAAGGAAGGAGATAGCGGGTTCTGTCAAGAGACTTCTAGATTCCGAAAGGATATCAAGACGCGAACAGGAGAGGGTACTGGGCTCTCTCCAGTTTGCCTCGGTGACAGACCCAGTGCTAAGAGCACAGCTAAAGGATGCAACCGGAGTTTGGAGAAGTTATGCATCAAACGCGCGAAGAGATCTGAGAAGACCAGTTCTGCTTCGGCTACGTACTCTTCTAAGGCCTTGGTCCCAAGCCAGACATCTAAAAAAGTCGGTTCTTCTTCAGCCACCTTCCCCGTTGGTGACGATTCACTCAGACACCTCCAAGGAGGGACGGGGAGGTCTCTCATCGGAAAAAAGTCCAGGGGACTTGGTCCAAGGTATTCAAGACCTTTCACATAAACTTTCTAGAAGCTATGGCAGTGTTCCTTACCTTAAAGAAAGTCTCCCCGCGTCACTCGATCCACATAAGGTTGGTGATGGACAGCGAGGTAGTTGTGAGATGCTTGAATCGACAAGGATCGAGGTCACCACCTCTCAACCAGGTGATGTTGGCCATCTTCCGATTGGTGGAAAAGAAGAAGTGGTACCTGTCGGCAGTTCACCTTCAAGGAGTCCGCAATGTGACAGCGGACGCTCTATCCAGGTTCACACCGATAGAGTCGGAATGGTCCTTAGACGCAGGATCATTCTCCTTCATTCTGAACAAGTCCCAGAACTGCAGATAGACCTCTTTGCGACGAAAGACAACAAGAAGTTGCCCCTGTACGTGTCCCCGTACGAGGACCCCTTAGCGGAAGCAGTGGACGCGATGTCCCTCGAATGGAACTGATGGTCCAGGATTATCTGTTCCCTCCTCACAACCTTCTGTTGAGGGTCCTCAACAACTGAGATCCTTCAAGGGGGTAGCGGCAATAGTGACCCACAAGTGGTCGAACAGCGTGTGGTTCCCCCTGGCATTGGAACTACGACTGAAGTTTCTACCGCTACCAGACCCAGTTCTGACCCAGCGAGTCCAGAAGTCTTCTGTCTGCGCTTCATTACAAAAAACCCGGATCCTGCAGCTCATGATTTTCTCTCCTTAGCGGTGAGAAAGCGTTTCGGGATTTCGGAAGCCAGCATAGATTTCCTAGAGGAAAATAAGTGTAAATCTATTAGAAGGCAATAAAGTTCTGAAAGCCTGCGCTAGGCTCAGACCTTCAGCACCTCCAAAGCCCATTTCATGGTCTTTAGAAAAAGTTCTTCATTTCGCTTCTCTGTGGAACAATGAGGAGGGTGCGTTAATGGATTTGACCCAAATAGTTATTTTCCTATTTCCTATTTAGTGAGATTGTAGCCCTCTCGAGAGAGGAAGGTCGTGTTCAGTTCCCGGATGGGGGAGAACTGAACCTGTTTCCGGATCCTTTGTTTCTCACCAAGAATGAGTTACCCACCAACAGGTGGGGTCCCTGGAGAATCTGCCCTCTGAAAGGAGATGCATCTCTATGTCCAGTAGAATGCCTAAAGGTCTATCTTCATAGAACTTCAGACTTTTAGGGTGGTCAACTATTCAGGGGAGAAACATCACGCTCAAATTTATCACTGAATTAACTCAGGGCGAAAATCGCATATTTTATTCGCAGAGCGGATCCTGACAGTACACCCGCAGGTCACGATCCAAGGAAAGTTGCTTCATCCTTAAATTTCCTTAATTGTATGGATTTTTAACATTTCCGTTCATACACTGGCTGGAAGTCTTCCAGAGTGTTCTTTCGCCACTATGCGAAGCAAGTGGAGCAACTAAAGAGTTCTGCGGTAGCAGTGGGTTGCGTCGTTAACCCTGCTATTTAACTCTGCGAGGAACAGTGGTTTTAATTGGGACAATTAATTCCAGGGTGAGTGTGTAGTTACATTCTGTGCTACAAACTAAGTGAGGGCACTGAGGTGCCCACGTTGACTGTTCCACTTCCAAAGGTGAACCTAGCATAAGTACAGACATGTGTGCCGAGCGTTTTTTACGCTAATGTAACTGATTAGTAATACAGACTTTTCTGACCTTCATACCTCGGTATGTTAAAAGTGGCACTAATGTTTTTCTTTCAGATAAACAAGTTTCTGTTTACTATCAGTCTTATGCTTAAAGTTTTGGTTATCCTCTTCTTATATATATATATATATATATATATATATATATATATATATATATATATATATATATATATATATATATATATATATATATATATATATATATATATATATATATATATATATATATATATATATATATATATATATATATATATAGAATTGTTGTTAACCTGTCTGTTTATTGTCTATCAATAAACTTGTTCTTGAGAACCTTGCGTCTCCTTCACCTGTGTCAATTTATTGATATAATTGAGCATTCATTCTATGTATATTTATCTGGGATAATTCTAATAGATTGTTCCTGTATGCAAGCTATGTTGCATTGGTTTATGCTTTCCCTTACCGGGAGGACTCCGTCCCAGAAGGGGACGCTGGCGGTTTTACAAGTTTCCTCCTATGCGGATATAAACCTTTGTCCAATACAAGTATTGTGCGGAGAACTGGTCGATATTTCATATTGACGCAGTGGTTCTTTTCAAACTATGCCTTACTTAATATAGGGTGAGACTACTATATTAGCTGGCCTGGTATTCATACAGAGGTATATGTACACTTCGAAACTTTTCCATAGTCTAGTAGGACTCTTTCCTGTAGGGGGCAGGAAGCTCTAACATGGTTTATGGTTAGTTGAAGAAATGTATAACGGTAACATCTTAGGTCTCTAGGTCTAGTCGACCGGGAAAAATTACCTCCTGGGAGTACGGCACGTTCTGAGAATCCACAGATACAGTAATGCTCTGGTATACTTCCATCAGGACGACATGGCTTGAGCCCAAAAAACGAATTTTGAGCGAAGCGAAAAATCTATTTTTGGGTCAGATGGCCATGTCGTCCTGATGGACCCGCCCTTCTCTTTCTATGAAAGGGCTGTAGGACCCCTCCCTACATACAGTATCTGTAGCACCTCGTGTACGCTACAAGGAATACAGATGGCGCCAGGATTGGCGCCAGGCACGCTTACGAAACTGGAGAATAGGGAGCCTTGGGAGCGGCTCCCCCTTTTTCTTTCCCGTTTTCGTTTCTTGCCAATTGACCCCTTGATACGTAATCTCTATTTGGGGTGCAGATTGCCATGTGGCGTGTCAAGAATACGTCCTCTGATATGTCGCGATATCCCTTTCATTAGGGATATTCGCTCCAGGAGTTAGAATTCTGGTACCTTAAGGTAAATTCTCTAGGAATATCGCAGTAGTTGTAATATACCCTAGGAAGCTATCCTATAGGAACTTCCATCAGGACGACATGGCCATCTAACCCAAAAATAGATTTTTCGCTTCGCTCAAAATCCGTTTTTTATAACTTAGACTTTAAAGATTAGTCACCAAATGCTTTGTATTGACTAGAATAAACCAGAAGGTAAATTTATCATTATTTTTTAAAATGTTAGCTAAGTCAAGATATAAAGCTAGTTCATTATAGTTTATCTCGTCGTAAACTGTATCTGCCTTCCGAAAATAAGTATTATTGGACTGGTAACCATCAAAACATTAGAAGTGGAATGTTAATTTCTATGGTTACTTTTTAAATATCAATGTGTTAAATTTAGATAGTTATTATCACTGTATACCTTAATAAAACAGTATACCACGACAATCCTTTTATATTTATAATTAGTTGGAATTACGACAAATATCGCCAATTTTTCATTTAAGAAGAAATATTAAAGAGGGAACGAAGTTAATATAATATAGTTATTTTTGTGGGGGCAAGTTTAGATTCATTTAGTGTTTTAGACTACTAAACGAAAAGTATACTTGTGGCATTTCATCATTTTATAGCTTTATCAAGATTTATTTAGTAAATGATTCGTTAAACAGATCACAAACTGTCTATCTATTCCAAAAAAAGCTCTTTGCAAGGCTTACACCCACTACAATTTGGAGGCTATTAAGAATGTTTTTCGTACATGGGACAATAGGGAAGAGTTCGGGAATCTGCAAATTACCAATTACATGATAAAAGGAAATGATCAGAAAAAATAATCAAATAAAAGATTGGATAATATTTATGTTATAACAGATTAAAACAGAATTAAAACACACACAAAAAAATTGACTCTTTGTATTAAGCAATAGAAATATGAACAAGAGAAAAAGAAGTTTCATTGTGTAATGATATAACAGTGAACATTACCATCTAATACCATTCCTCGCCAAGGTACAACCCTTGTTGGAAAAGCAGTATGCTATAAGCACAAGGGTACTAACAGGGAAAATAGGTCAGTGAGGAAAGGAGATAAGGAAATATACTGCAAGAAAAGTTTAGGAACAATAACATTATAATAAATCTCTCACACATAAACTTTAAAAAAAAAACTTTTAAACAATTAAAAGGAAGAGAAACAACATAGAAAAGTGTGCCCGAAGGTAGCCTGAATTAACTAATGATAAGAAGAGAAAGTGAAACCTTTTGGCAATTCTACCTCTAACTATTTTTCCAATAACCTTTTTTCGCGTTGAAACATACCAGTCGTGGTAATCCTTAAATTACCGATATATATATCGACAAATTAGCTAGCCAATGTTATCCTATTATATTATTTAGTCTTATGAATAAATCCTGCGTAATCTGTAAAGTTTTAGCTATCGATAATCCACATTCAAATGTTATTTCGAAATATATTCACTTAAGACTATTAGTTGCACTGTTAAGGATTTACACTGATAAAAACTGTAAATATCTGGCAATATTTATTCCAGGATTTTTACTGTTTTGAAAAGGGATATATCATTATTATTATTATTATTATTATTATTATTATTATTATTATTATTATTATTATTATTATTATTATTGTTTTTATTATTATTATTATTATTATTATTATTATTATTATTATTATTATTATTATTATTATTATTATCATTATTATTACTAGCCAAGCTACAACTCTAGTTGGAAAAGCAATATGCGATGAGCCCAAGGGCTACAACAGGGAAAGATAGCCCTGTGGTGAAATGAAATAAGGAAATAAATAAATGATGAGAACAAATAAACAATCAATCATTCTAAAAACAGAAACAACGTCAAAACAGATATGCATATATAAACAATAAAAAGACTTATGTCAACTTGTTCAACATCAAATCATTAACGTTAATGTAAAAGAGCGATATTTCGGTCACCAACCCGAAAAAGATAATAACAAAGTATGGCAAAATTACGGTCGCCTATATTTTACTGAAATACGGTTAAGAACAGTATATTTTTATGGATAATTTCCCATTAAAATTACGGTTTTAGTTAGCAGTGTACATTAAAACATGTAATATTGGGCGGTTAGAAAAAAACATGCTAATAGGAGTACACATTATAATTTTATACCTGAAACTACTCTACCTTGTTCTTTATAGATTCCCCCTTTCTGTGTTCGATATCTGGATACTATCCAAGATACATTTTACCTCCATGAGGACATTAATGAGCGTAAGACCATAAGTCTATTTCCCTTATGCTGATTCAAAACTAAATGGTGACGGAGACGGTGATAACTTTTGAAGCCAGATGTAAAGATGTGGTTTTGGGTTTCATAGTCTTTTCTAGGAATAATTTTCGTTTATTGGGGTTGATTTTACGTAAA
>NC_090740.1:43106946-43109446 GCF_036898095.1 Palaemon carinicauda
AATTGGGAAATTCATAACGCCTCCTGGGAAGACCTATTTTTTCTATTATATCTTGAGACTAATACTTTTTTGGTTATTTAACCTTCCAAAAATACACAGCATAAACAGGTTGCATTACTTTATTTTCATATATATAGGAAACTTGGAGCAGAACCTAGAACTTGAAAAATTAGGAAATTCATAATGCCCCCTTGGAAGACATTTAAAAAAAAATATTATTTTCTCTATTAGGCTCAATTTTATATCTTAAGAAAAATGCTTCTTCTGTTATTTAATCTCCCTGGTGTTTTTCGTTATATGAATCTTCCTTCGTATATGAAATTGTTAAACCAAACTCCGCTTTCTTAGTTATATTAGTGTTTTCAGAAAATTCTTCAAATATCTTGACAAATTTAATTAATTATCCTGCCGAAGTTGTCATGTAAAAGCTAAGAATTTGTTTTCCTATTCCTGATAATTACTTTTTTATCAAAAAATGTTCATAGAAAATTTCAGCGAAAGTAATAATATCCCCTAATATCTATGTCTTTATTGGGTCGAGTTGGTAACCACACTGATTCAAGTGAAGGTTTTATTAACCTTTCTCATCGGTGTTTGTTTTCGCCCTCCTGTCAATAACATTTCATGTTTTTTTTTTTTTTTTTTTTTTTTTTTTTTTTTTTTTTTTTTTTTTTTTTGAGTTTTGGCATAGGTGTCACAAGACGTTTTGGAATTTCTTAATGGATAAAATTGTTTTAACAAGTAAATTATGTTTCGTCACATGAAAAAGAAATATGGGTGTGTGTGTGTTTATTTATGTATGTAAATATGTATGTATAAGGGCCTGTATATACAGTGTATATATAATGTATTTATATATATATATATATATATATATATATATATATATATATATATATATATATATATATATATATATATATATATATATATATATATATATATATATATATATATATAGTATATGTACATATCAAATTTAGCGAAAGTATAAAATGTAAAAATATCATTGTCTAATATGCATCTGCTACAGATGCTTTGTTTGCGAGTTTCTAATGTTAATAAAGAATAAACTGGACATCTTTTGGTCATTTGAAATTTAATATATCAGTCCGGAAAATTGCATATACAAATCTAAGAGACTCGTGTATGTATAATTTTCTATTTCCATTAGGAGAATAACATTTTAACCTGTCTTAAAACTTCTCTTAGTTTATGGAATAGTAGATATCCAGATAATCGTCATCAGCATGTCATTAAAAAACATTATGGGATATGGTAAGTGATCATCAAACTTGTTGAAACATTATTATTGTCTTAGAAGTGAAAAACAGTTATGAGGAAAAACATTTCTTTTCAAATTGACCAGTTACTATTAAGATTACCGAGGTATCATTGGTATAATAAATTATTATGGAATCTGTTGGTAATCTTCTCAGGACCTGTAAATATATCACAAATATTTCAACTATGATTTGATTCACAGCTGAATGTTGCTAAAAAAAGTTCTATGACTAACTGTAAAAAATATATTATAAATGATAATTTCCTTTGTTTTTAAGGTATTAAAATACGACGGAGGTAACGTAAAAGATAAAAATTAAAAGTTTAATATTTCCAGCGGTGTTTTTTTAGCCTATAAGCTTCAAATTAATGGTTCCCCAGAAATTCATATGAAAATCAAAATCTTGAGATAAAGAGCCTTCTGATCATGTTGCTATTAAGGGGGTCTTTGAAAAATACTTGATGGATTTTTTATATTTATTTGACAGAGTCTTACCCATATTTCTTTTTCATGTGACGAAACATAATTTACTTGTTAAAACAATTTTATCCATTAAGAAATTCCAAAACGTCTTGTGACACCTATGCCAAAACTCAAAAAAAAAAAAAAAAAAAAAAAAAAAAAAAAACAAGAAATGTTATTGACAGGAGGGCGAAAACAAACACCGATGAGAAAGGTTAATAAAACCTTCACTTGAATCAGTGTGGTTACCAACTCGACCCAATAAAGACATAGATATTAGGGGATATTATTACTTTCGCTGAAATTTTCTATGAACATTTTTTGATAAAAAAGTAATTATCAGGAATAGGAAAACAAACTCTTAGCTTTTACATGACAACTTCGGCAGGATAATTAATTAAATTTGTCAAGATATTTGAAGAATTTTCTGAAAACACTAATATAACTAAGAAAGCGGAGTTTGGTTTAACAATTTCATATACGAAGGAAGATTCATATAACGAAAAACACCAGGGAGATTAAATAACAGAAGAAGCATTTTTCTTAAGATATAAAATTGAGCCTAATAGAGAAAATAATATTTTTTTTTAAATGTCTTCCAAGGGGGCATTATGAATTTCCTAATTTTTCAAGCTCTAGGTTCTGCTCCAAGTTTCCTATATATATGAAAATAAAGTAATGCAACCTGTTTATGCTGTGTATTTTTGGAAGGTTAAATAACCAAAAAAGTATTAGTCTCAAGATATAATAGAA
>NC_090740.1:43119446-43129446 GCF_036898095.1 Palaemon carinicauda
TGATAATAATAATAATGATAATAATAATAATAATAATAATAATAATAATAATAATAATAATAATAATAATTATTATTATTATTATTATTATTATTATTATTATTATTATTATTATTATTATTATTATTATTATTATTATTATTATTATTATTATTATTATTATTATCTTAATCAAGTTTTCTCTCTCATGAACCTTTTACGTAAAATCAACCCCAATAAACGAAAATTATTCCTAGAAAAGACTATGAAACCCAAAACCACATCTTTACATCTGGCTTCAAAAGTTATCACCGTCTCCGTCACCATTTAGTTTTGAATCAGCATAAGGGAAATAGACTTATGGTCTTACGCTCATTAATGTCCTCATGGAGGTAAAATGTATCTTGGATAGTATCCAGATATCGAACACAGAAAGGGGGAATCTATAAAGAACAAGGTAGAGTAGTTTCAGGTATAAAATTATAATGTGTACTCCTATTAGCATGTTTTTTTCTAACCGCCCAATATTACATGTTTTAATGTACACTGCTAACTAAAACCGTAATTTTAATGGGAAATTATCCATAAAAATATACTGTTCTTAACCGTATTTCAGTAAAATATAGGCGACCGTAATTTTGCCATACTTTGTTATTATCTTTTTCGGGTTGGTGACCGAAATATCGCTCTTTTACATTAACGTTAATGATTTGATGTTGAACAAGTTGACATAAGTCTTTTTATTGTTTATATATGCATATCTGTTTTGACGTTGTTTCTGTTTTTAGAATGATTGATTGTTTATTTGTTCTCATCATTTATTTATTTCCTTATTTCATTTCACCACAGGGCTATCTTTCCCTGTTGTAGCCCTTGGGCTCATCGCATATTGCTTTTCCAACTAGAGTTGTAGCTTGGCTAGTAATAATAATGATATAATAATAATAATAATAATAATAATAATAATAATAATAATAATAATAATAATAATAATAATAATAATAATAATAATAATAATAATAATAATAATAATAATAATAATAATAATAATAATAATAATAATGATATATCCCTTTTCAAAACAGTAAAAATCCTGGAATAAATATTGCCAGATATTTACAGTTTTTATCAGTGTAAATCCTTAACAGTGCAACTAATAGTCTTAAGTGAATATATTTCGAAATAACATTTGAATGTGGATTATCGATAGCTAAAACTTTACAGATTACGCAGGATTTATTCATAAGACTAAATAATATAATAGGATAACATTGGCTAGCTAATTTGTCGATATATATATCGGTAATTTAAGGATTACCACGACTGGTATGTTTCAACGCGAAAAAAGGTTATTGGAAAAATAGTTAGAGGTAGAATTGCCAAAAGGTTTCACTTTCTCTTCTTATCATTAGTTAATTCAGGCTACCTTCGGGCACACTTTTCTATGTTGTTTCTCTTCCTTTTAATTGTTTAAAAGTTTTTTTTTTAAAGTTTATGTGTGAGAGATTTATTATAATGTTATTGTTCCTAAACTTTTCTTGCAGTATATTTCCTTATCTCCTTTCCTCACTGACCTATTTTCCCTGTTAGTACCCTTGTGCTTATAGCATACTGCTTTTCCAACAAGGGTTGTACCTTGGCGAGGAATGGTATTAGATGGTAATGTTCACTGTTATATCATTACACAATGAAACTTCTTTTTCTCTTGTTCATATTTCTATTGCTTAATACAAAGAGTCAATTTTTTTGTGTGTGTTTTAATTCTGTTTTAATCTGTTATAACATAATATTATCCAATCTTTTATTTGATTATTTTTTCTGATCATTTCCTTTTATCATGTAATTGGTAATTTGCAGATTCCCGAACTCTTCCCTATTGTCCCATGTACGAAAAACATTCTTAATAGCCTCCAAATTGTAGTGGGTGTAAGCCTTGCAAAGAGCTTTTTTTGGAATAGATAGACAGTTTGTGATCTGTTTAACGAATCATTTACTAAATAAATCTTGATAAAGCTATAAAATGATGAAATGCCACAAGTATACTTTTCGTTTAGTAGTCTAAAACACTAAATGAATCTAAACTTGCCCCCACAAAAATAACTATATTATATTAACTTCGTTCCCTCTTTAATATTTCTTCTTAAATGAAAAATTGGCGATATTTGTCGTAATTCCAACTAATTATAAATATAAAAGGATTGTCGTGGTATACTGTTTTATTAAGGTATACAGTGATAATAACTATCTAAATTTAACACATTGATATTTAAAAAGTAACCATAGAAATTAACATTCCACTTCTAATGTTTTGATGGTTACCAGTCCAATAATACTTATTTTCGGAAGGCAGATACAGTTTACGACGAGATAAACTATAATGAACTAGCTTTATATCTTGACTTAGCTAACATTTTAAAAAATAATGATAAATTTACCTTCTGGTTTATTCTAGTCAATACAAAGCATTTGGTGACTAATCTTTAAAGTCTAAGTTATAAAAAACGGATTTTGAGCGAAGCGAAAAATCTATTTTTGGGTTAGATGGCCATGTCGTCCTGATGGAAGTTCCTATAGGATAGCTTCCTAGGGTATATTACAACTACTGCGATATTCCTAGAGAATTTACCTTAAGGTACCAGAATTCTAACTCCTGGAGCGAATATCCCTAATGAAAGGGATATCGCGACATATCAGAGGACGTATTCTTGACACGCCACATGGCAATCTGCACCCCAAATAGAGATTACGTATCAAGGGGTCAATTGGCAAGAAACGAAAACGGGAAAGAAAAAGGGGGAGCCGCTCCCAAGGCTCCCTATTCTCCAGTTTCGTAAGCGTGCCTGGCGCCAATCCTGGCGCCATCTGTATTCCTTGTAGCGTACACGAGGTGCTACAGATACTGTATGTAGGGAGGGGTCCTACAGCCCTTTCATAGAAAGAGAAGGGCGGGTCCATCAGGACGACATGGCCATCTGACCCAAAAATAGATTTTTCGCTTCGCTCAAAATTCGTTTTTTGGGCTCAAGCCATGTCGTCCTGATGGAAGTATACCAGAGCATTACTGTATCTGTGGATTCTCAGAACGTGCCGTACTCCCAGGAGGTAATTTTTCCCGGTCGACTAGACCTAGAGACCTAAGATGTTACCGTTATACATTTCTTCAACTAACCATAAACCATGTTAGAGCTTCCTGCCCCCTACAGGAAAGAGTCCTACTAGACTATGGAAAAGTTTCGAAGTGTACATATACCTCTGTATGAATACCAGGCCAGCTAATATAGTAGTCTCACCCTATATTAAGTAAGGCATAGTTTGAAAAGAACCACTGCGTCAATATGAAATATCGACCAGTTCTCCGCACAATACTTGTATTGGACAAAGGTTTATATCCGCATAGGAGGAAACTTGTAAAACCGCCAGCGTCCCCTTCTGGGACGGAGTCCTCCCGGTAAGGGAAAGCATAAACCAATGCAACATAGCTTGCATACAGGAACAATCTATTAGAATTATCCCAGATAAATATACATAGAATGAATGCTCAATTATATCAATAAATTGACACAGGTGAAGGAGACGCAAGGTTCTCAAGAACAAGTTTATTGATAGACAATAAACAGACAGGTTAACAACAATTCTATATATATATATATATATATATATATATATATATATATATATATATATATATATATATATATATATATATATATATATATATATATATATATATATATATATATATATATATATATATATATATATATATATATATATATATATATATATATATATAGAGGATAACCAAAACTTTAAGCATAAGACTGATAGTAAACAGAAACTTGTTTATCTGAAAGAAAAACATTAGTGCCACTTTTAACATACCGAGGTATGAAGGTCAGAAAAGTCTGTATTACTAATCAGTTACATTAGCGTAAAAAACGCTCGGCACACATGTCTGTACTTATGCTAGGTTCACCTTTGGAAGTGGAACAGTCAACGTGGGCACCTCAGTGCCCTCACTTAGTTTGTAGCACAGAATGTAACTACACACTCACCCTGGAATTAATTGTCCCAATTAAAACCACTGTTCCTCGCAGAGTTAAATAGCAGGGTTAACGACGCAACCCACTGCTACCGCAGAACTCTTTAGTTGCTCCACTTGCTTCGCATAGTGGCGAAAGAACACTCTGGAAGACTTCCAGCCAGTGTATGAACGGAAATGTTAAAAATCCATACAATTAAGGAAATTTAAGGATGAAGCAACTTTCCTTGGATCGTGACCTGCGGGTGTACTGTCAGGATCCGCTCTGCGAATAAAATATGCGATTTTCGCCCTGAGTTATTCAGTGATAAATTTGAGCCTGATGTTTCTCCCCTGAATAGTTGACCACCCTAAAAGTCTGAAGTTCTATGAAGATAGACCTTTAGGCATTCTACTGGACATAGAGATGCATCTCCTTTCAGAGGGCAGATTCTCCAGGGACCCCACCTGTTGGTGGGTAACTCATTCTTGGTGAGAAACAAAGGATCCGGAAACAGGTTCAGTTCTCCCCCATCCGGGAACTGAACACGACCTTCCTCTCTCGAGAGGGCTACAATCTCACTAAATAGGAAATAGGAAAATAACTATTTGGGTCAAATCCATTAACGCACCCTCCTCATTGTTCCACAGAGAAGCGAAATGAAGAACTTTTTCTAAAGACCATGAAATGGGCTTTGGAGGTGCTGAAGGTCTGAGCCTAGCGCAGGCTTTCAGAACTTTATTGCCTTCTAATAGATTTACACTTATTTTCCTCTAGGAAATCTATGCTGGCTTCCGAAATCCCGAAACGCTTTCTCACCGCTAAGGAGAGAAAATCATGAGCTGCAGGATCCGGGTTTTTTGTAATGAAGCGCAGACAGAAGACTTCTGGACTCGCTGGGTCAGAACTGGGTCTGGTAGCGGTAGAAACTTCAGTCGTAGTTCCAATGCCAGGGGGAACCACACGCTGTTCGACCACTTGTGGGTCACTATTGCCGCTACCCCCTTGAAGGATCTCAGTTGTTGAGGACCCTCAACAGAAGGTTGTGAGGAGGGAACAGATAATCCTGGACCATCAGTTCCATTCGAGGGACATCGCGTCCACTGCTTCCGCTAAGGGGTCCTCGTACGGGGACACGTACAGGGGCAACTTCTTGTTGTCTTTCGTCGCAAAGAGGTCTATCTGCAGTTCTGGGACTTGTTCAGAATGAAGGAGAATGATCCTGCGTCTAAGGACCATTCCGACTCTATCGGTGTGAACCTGGATAGAGCGTCCGCTGTCACATTGCGGACTCCTTGAAGGTGAACTGCCGACAGGTACCACTTCTTCTTTTCCACCAATCGGAAGATGGCCAACATCACCTGGTTGAGAGGTGGTGACCTCGATCCTTGTCGATTCAAGCATCTCACAACTACCTCGCTGTCCATCACCAACCTTATGTGGATCGAGTGACGCGGGGAGACTTTCTTTAAGGTAAGGAACACTGCCATAGCTTCTAGAAAGTTTATGTGAAAGGTCTTGAATACCTTGGACCAAGTCCCCTGGACTTTTTCCGATGAGAGACCTCCCCGTCCCTCCTTGGAGGTGTCTGAGTGAATCGTCACCAACGGGGAAGGTGGCTGAAGAAGAACCGACTTTTTTAGATGTCTGGCTTGGGACCAAGGCCTTAGAAGAGTACGTAGCCGAAGCAGAACTGGTCTTCTCAGATCTCTTCGCGCGTTTGATGCATAACTTCTCCAAACTCCGGTTGCATCCTTTAGCTGTGCTCTTAGCACTGGGTCTGTCACCGAGGCAAACTGGAGAGAGCCCAGTACCCTCTCCTGTTCGCGTCTTGATATCCTTTCGGAATCTAGAAGTCTCTTGACAGAACCCGCTATCTCCTTCCTTTTCTTCGCCGGGATGGAGAAACGATGTGACATTAGGTCCCAGTGGATTCCCAGCCACTGGAACTTTTGAGATGGAGAAAGTCAAGACTTTTTTCTGTTGATCTTGAAGCCTAGATACTCTAGGAACTGGATCACTTGACTGGAAGCTTGCAAGCATTCTGTCTCGGATGCTGCCCACACCAGCCAGTCGTCCAGGTAGGCTACTACCTGAATTCCTTTTAGGCGTAATTGTTTGAGAGCTACGCTCGCAAGCTTCGTGAAAATCCTTGGGGCTATATTTAGCCCGAATGGCATGGCTCTGAAGGCGTATAGTCTTCGTTGTAGCTTGAACCCTAGGTAGGGGGAGAGTCGACGGTTGATTGGAACGTGCCAATAGGCGTCTGACAAGTCTGTGGAGAGGGAATATGCCCTCTTGGGCAGGAAGGTCCTTTTGTGTTGCAGTGTTAGCATCTTGAATTTGCAATTCACTATGAACTTGTTGAGTGGCGACAAGTCCAGAATGATTCTGAGCTTTTCCGAGTCTTTCTTAGGAACACAAAACAGCCTCCCTTGGAATTTGATGGACTTCACCCTTCGGATCACATTTTTCTCCAACAATTCTTGAACGTACTCCTCCAGAATGGGGGTGGAGTGTTGGAAAAAACCGAGGGCACGGGGGTGGGGTGCTGTACCAGCTCCAGCCCAGTACGTTCTTGAGTAGGCTGTGGGCCCAGGGATCGAAGGTCCACCGATCCCGAAAATTCTGAAGTCTCCCTCCTACCGGCATCATCTCACTTGGACTGCCGTCCTGAGGTCTTGCCTCCCCGACCGCGACCGCCCCTGAATCCCCTTCCCCTTGAGGGGTGCCTAGACGAGCCTCTGGCTGCTCCTCTAGGCTTTGCTCGAAAGGAAGTAGACTGCCCTTCGAACGTTGGGGTGAACACCGTGGACTGTGTCAACACGGCCTGGGGTACCCACTGGAAAGTGGTCGGGGTTTGTGCCACTATATGGGGCACTGAAGGCATTGGCAACTGCTGTTGCTGTTACTGTTCAACTGGCTTGACTGGCCGAGACGGTAGCCTAGGCCTTTTAGTCTTCCTCTTCGGTTGGGGACCCTCATCCGGGGAAGACTTTCTCTTGATAGACAGGCCTCACTTTTGGAGAAAATTTTTATTCTCCGTGGCGGCCTTATCCACAACTTCTTTGACCAACTCGCTAGGGAAAAGGTCTTTGCCCCAAATGTTTGAGGAGATTAGTTTCCTTGGCTCGTGCCTCACCGTAGCCGAGGTGAACACAAACTCCCTACAAGCTCTCCTCGCCCTGACGAAGCTGTAAAGATCCTTCGTCACTGTGGCCAGATGAATCTTGGCCACTACAATGAACATTTCATGGACCTTGGGGTCACTTGCCATCGTCTCAAGAGTGGTCTGAAGAGACATTGAGGCAGCCAGTCTTTCTTTTGTCTTAAGCTCTCTCCGCAAAAGAAAGTCAGACAGCTTAGGGAGGTTCTCACCGAACTGACGTCCTATCAGCCTCCAACTTCCCGACTGAGAAGGTCCCTTCCAGTGTGTTCCATGGGTAGGGCCAGCGACAAGGGTTTACACTCCTCCAGGGAGGGGCAAGGCTTGGCAGCCTTGACTGCTTTTAATACAGCCGCAAACCCTTTCTGCAAAAAGGGGAAGGCTCTAGCAGGAGAGGACACAAAGGAAGGGAGCTTCTTACTCAATGCAGTAACTTTTGAGTTTGTGAAGCCCCTCTCTTTCATCGAAGATGAAAGCAAAGCTTGAGCCTTAGCATGGTCCATCACTATGACCTATTTCGGCTCTGTCTTCTCCTTTGAAGCTGGTTCCTTCCTCAACCGGACATAACAGTCCGGATATGACCCTTTGCTGGGCCAGAATTCCACTTCCTCAAGGGGAACTGAACCCAGCTTATCCGACATGACGATCTTTCCAGTCGTCATCGGCATGCGCTCGGCATATCTCCACGGGTTAGCATCTGAGCACAAGGAAGGTCTTTCACATTGAGCCTTTTCGGGGGCCCACGTGATGCTGCGAGCTCCTGCATCCGCAGTTCCATTGCAGCCGCCTTCTCCATATTCTCCTTCTGCATTTGTTGGATCATTCCAACAATGGAGGAGAGGGCCTGTCCCAGCTCTACTGGGAGAGCGGACGATGTTGAGGGAATAGGTTCAGGGATCAGAACCAGCGCAGCCGACACCTCGTTGGCTTCTTCCTCTACGATGTCTGGGGCTTGATCTTCATCCTGGCCTCCTGCCAGGAGGTCTTCCTCCAGACGCTCGGACACGTCTGACATCCTGTCGCCCAACTGGATGTCTTGCACGGCGACCGCCACTTCAGCATCCACCTGGATCTGAACTAGGGGGATCTCCTCTTGAGGCTGGGGAATCACTGCATCAGCTGATGCCGTAGGGAAAAGGTAAGCCCTCCTCTTCTCACTTGGAAGATAAGGTCCAGAGGTGTTCTTCTGGAAGCCCCTTACCCAGGTGCGAAGCTTCCCCCTTGCTATATCCCTTGATTCCGCAGTCCTAGGGGAATCAAAAGCTTCAGTAATCAGGTTAGAGCACACGGTACATACCTGGGGGTCCCAATACCGGAGCTCATCTTTGGAGACAGCGCATGCTGCGTGTCTCCTACATAATCCATGTCCGCAGAGGTTCTTACTGCGGACGTTGCAGAAAGCACTTCCGCACTTCGGACGTACCTCCTGCAAAGAGAAGAAAATTTCCATGAGTATCAAGTGAACTACGTATCACTGGATATGCACAGTTTAGCATAACAATTCAGAAAGGAAAGACACACACTTGTGTTTCCCTCACAACCAATTGCTGTAGCCTTCCAGATAATAAAATCGAATGGTTAATCTCTTCTAGAATAACCAATGCCAAGTTTCCAGGGGAAACAGGTGGAGCTCACACCTAAGCAATGATTTTAAAATCCTGGATAATAGACAAGAAAAAACTCACTTTCTTATCTGTAAGGCAACAGCAAAGGGCTGTGCAAGACAACACAAAAGTGTTAGAACACACAGTGCTGTACCAAAACTTATACTATAGATTTCCTCTTACAGTATATGTTATACTGAAGAATACTGGTACAGTATAGGAGGTTATGTGCCAGCCGGCACACACCATAACTAGCTTTAAAGTATACTACTTAACAGCTATAAGGCGGCAAAACACTGGTTCAAATGCCTGTGCCGGCCGGCAGTAACTGCCGGCCGGCAACAGCCAATGTCGGCTATACAAGGTAGCACCCGGCTGCCGGCCACTGCTCCTAGCGACCGGCAGACAAGGGCAGACATTAGCCGGCCGGCAAAGGTAAACAACCGATGCCGACCGGCAGCAAAAGAACCAGAGGACTACGACTGCCCGGCTGCCGGCCTCATAGGCCGGCAGCCGGGTCGGGTACAGCACTAGAAGAAAACAGAATGGATGCCGGGATAAGAGAGTAAACTACCTCCAAGTCCGGCAATCCGAAAGAGTGCATATAAGGAAGGGGAGAATCTAATTCAGGCTTCCTGACCAATGCCGTCTGGCTCTACAGGCAGGCATGGATGAGGGACCAAGGGAGGTCCGGGCAGCACTCAAAGCAGAAGACCCTTGCCGGCCGGCCATTACGGAAATAGAGGGGGAAGGGACAAAAGAGGGTCCTACCAACCTTGCTTTAGTGAAGGATCACCCGCAGCCAAGAAAACTCATCTTAGCCTAAGGGAGATCCAAGGAGGGAGGCCAGCAATACGTGCCAGCTCCCAAAGAACCAAAGCAAGGAAGGTGTTGCTACTCCCAGGGAAAGGATCTCATCCTCCCCCGAGAACAGCAACAAGGACTAGTCTGCTAGATCACAAAAGAAGGAATCATCTCATACAGAAACCTTCGGTAGTGACCTAAGGAGGCTAAGCCTCCTATGTCTGTGTCAGGCCAGCGAGGGAGACTCTACCCCAAGCCAGACAAACACAGACTCAGACTAAAAACTCTGTTGTTCTGTCCCTCTCTAAAACCAGACTTACAGGAACAGGAAGGTACAGTAACACCCCAGTATAGTTTTATCGAAAGTTAATTCAGATAAACCACTTAGGGATAAGCCCAAGGCTTAAACAGAGGGAAAGGGATTG
>NC_090740.1:43131946-43146946 GCF_036898095.1 Palaemon carinicauda
TGTTGATTCCTAGAAGATTTTTTGTATCCTCCCTTCCGCAGTCAACATGTGGAGCTGGCACAACGACATTGTCCCCTATTTTCCCAGCTTTTAAGTCGATCGTACTCATTTGACAATACGTTCTGCTTGGCATACTTGACTCTTTCTGGTCCTCTTGCAGTTCTTGGGAATTTCTTGTTGTCTTCATGCAATATGCGGTGCTGAACTTAGTGGACCTGAGTTGGAGAGGTGACGATTGTGATTGGCTCATCAAGGGACT
Source organism: Palaemon carinicauda (assembly GCF_036898095.1). Lineage (NCBI taxonomy): Eukaryota > Metazoa > Arthropoda > Malacostraca > Decapoda > Palaemonidae > Palaemon > Palaemon carinicauda. Next base: position 43,132,206 of record NC_090740.1, read on the forward strand.
AGGATGGCTGCGTGGTGATGATGACTGCCTCAGAAGCCTCGAGTGACTTGTCAGTTGGATCAGTAGGAGGCTGGGCTCCTAGTGCTGCAAGATCATCTTCTGTCTCTAAGCAGTCAATGACCTCCTGAAGCAAGCTAGTGGAAGAAAGTCCATCTTTTGGATTCTCTCTAAGGAAAGTAGAATATGGAGTACTCTTGATCCCTGAATGATATGATGAGTTCTTCTGGTTCTGAACAAAACGAAGGCCTAGGGACCAATCTCGGGTGAGGTTGTCAGATAGCCAAGCAGTCAGCATTTCTTCGATGTTTTGAGTTGGCCTGTTCAACTGAACCTTGACTCTGTGCCTCTCTAGGGGCTTGCCGTGCACAAGATGCAGCCAGAGATCCTTCATCTCTCGAACCTCATAGGAAGTGAACTCAGATCTATTATCTGATTGTAAGATGCATTGATCACCAATCAATAAGAAGATACCCAAAAGCTGAAAAGCAACCTCAGCTACTCTCTTGTATGTGAGTGGGCGGAGGATGACAAACTTGGTCAGATGGCATTGGTACAAAATAATCCACTTTATTTGGGCTTGTGGAGATGACTTCATGTCAATTAAATAGACTTGGCATCGAGAATGTAAATCCTTAGTAAGGGCCGAACCAAAACTCCCTTTGTCTTGTTTTTTTTTTTTTTTTTTTGTCTTCTCTTGGCAAGTAATGCAGTAGGACTTGAACAGGTCCACAGCCTTCGTTGTGATGTTTGCATATTTAGAGTATGATATTAGTTTTAGTTAAATCTACATCCAAAATTTTCTCAAACTATAACCTAAAACTACTTATATTGATCAGGGTACTTACTTGTTGAATTGCCTGCTCATGTGTTTAAAAGAAATCAAAATGAGTGAATTACCTGCTCACATAGTTAAAAGAAATCAAAGAATGTGGCCATTTAAAACAAAACTGAATTAACTTCTCAGGTAGTTAAATTTAAAGGGTTCTGTTGTAATAGGCAATTTAGATTTGGATTTACGAGGATTCGAACATAGCTTGCTGTTTCATGGTCGGCGTTTATTGGTGGGCGTGAGACACAGAGAGCTAACGAGATTTTGTTTAATGTAACGTTAAGTTTCAACATCATATCACGAATTTAATCATGTACATTTTGCATAAAATATTTTCAATGGAAGGTAATGGATATAATAATATTTTATAATGATATTGATCTTACGGCAATCAATATACATTATCAATGCACCGTCCTTTTTTTAATCCCGTATTTATGTATGTGTGTATTTTACATAAAGTAAATAAATGGAAATAAACAACCTTTTATGATATCATTAAGCTTATGGCAATCAATATATATTATCAATGCAATGTCTTCTATTTATACTACTGCTATTAAGATCATCAGAGGAGTTTGATATAGAAATGATTCTTTGATTTAATTGTCAATTTATTTCTCCTTGATATGCAATAGGTACACGAAAAGAGCTAGTTTACTACTGTGGGATGAGCTCTGGTATCAATTAAAAAAAAAAAATCCCAGATTTTGTATTGCCAGTCGAATTGTGATACATAAAGATATTTCTTAGGTGTAAGATTTAATGCAAGATTTTTAATTTGAATCACATGCTAAGATGAGGTATTTATTTGTATAATCATAAGCGAAACCATGTCAATAAACTATTCGTCATCCTTAAGTACTGAAAGAAGCACAACAGAGCCACCCTTCTGATAACATTAACTAACACAGCATATACAACAGGTAACTTCTAGTTTTGAATTACACTGGATATTCTCATTGAGTTGCAACATGGTCAATGCAGATGGAAATTTCAGGTCTTATTCTTAATTACATTACTTTATTTTCAATTTTGGTTGTGGATGATGTGGTAACGTTCCTGACTGGTGAACGTCAGACTCAAAGCTGGGGTTCGAGTCCCGTTCAAACTCATTAGTTTCTTTAGTCACTCAAACTTCACCATCCTTGTGAGCTAAGGATGAGGGGTTAGGTGGAGCCTATAGGTCTATATGCTAAGTTATCAGTAGCTATTGCCTGGCCCTCCTTGGTCCTAGCTTGGGTGAAGAAGGGCTTGGGTGCTGATCATTGTGTATATGGTCAGTCTCTAGGGATTTTCCTGCTCGATAGGGCAATGTCACTGTCCATTGCCCCTGCCATTCGTGAGTAGTTTTTAAACCTTTAGCATTGCAAGGTTCAATGCATGTTGTTTATCATAGTCGTGCATCAAGTTCTTTGCATATGCTATTTTTACGATTTTACACTGCAACCTCCAAACAAAATATGGAATTCCCAATGTGATATTAAGACCCTTGTTAGTTAAGGATTAATTCTCCATAATCAGTGTCAACAATTTACTTGTAGCCTTCATAGGCCGACTATAGTAATCTTTTCTTCTGGAAACCCTTTTTAAGAATATCCTCTTTAAAGGGTTTTCTGTGGTGTATTTTCTAATCAAATATTATTACTAAACTATTTTTTATCGAAGTATACTTTTGAATAAGTGTCATGATTTATGTATAATAAAACTTTACATTGATAAAACAGATTATTTTTTTTTTTTTTTGCAGAACAAAAAAAAAAAAAAAGAAGTATTGTGTCAGCACATGAAAATTATTCAGTGCATTTTTTTTCATAGTCATCTATGCAAGAACTGCTGTAAAAAAGGCTTAATATTTGCAACTATTTTATTGGATCCCTTGGCATTTCAAAGTTAAGCTTAGATGTCAAAATATAAGTTTTATGATATGTAGGTCAGATATTAACGATAACTTTTTTCTCACGGAAGTGATTTTGTAAAATATAAAATACTGTCATATGGGAATCGAGGCGAAGGGGCAAAAAAAAAAAAAAAAAAAAAGAAAAAAAAAATATTCTTTATACAGAAATTTAGATAAACTTCTAAATTTCATAGAATATACTAAATACATTGCAAGGTGAATTACCTATATAAAATATAACAAAACTGTAATGATTAGAACACAAAAAATATTATTCAATCATGCATATTGTTTTAATTATAAAACTTAGCTTTTTATGTTTACTTCTACTAAAGATTAATTTTATTCCCCTTTTAAATGTATTTTGCTCATTCAATAAAAGTTTTTATATTACTAATATTAATTACTGTTTTTTTCAACTAAACACGGAATATATCTAATAATGCTATACAAATAATGACTAGATATAATGATATTGCTTTTCCCTGATTTTTTATTAGACTTCCATTGAAGATTTACCGATATAATATAATATAACATAATATAATATAATATGATATAATATAATATAATATAATATAATATAATATGATATAATATAATATAATATAATATAACATAATATCATATAATCTAATATATGATAAACATAGTATAATATAATATAATAAAACATATGAAAATCGATTCGATAATTTGTTGTTAAATTACTCTTATATTCATCATAACATTCGACGTAGGTGGCTATATGGAATTTAGCTATATATCCAAATTCGATGGTTAAATCATTAAAAAAGATAGTTTTATTCTTATATTATAAAGAGTAATGGTTTATATATAGTATAACTTATCATTCACTAAAAACTTATAAAACAAACATTCTTTAGTTTCACTATTAAATTAAGATGATACTAAAAATACGACTACATTTGCTTATCCCTCTAAGGACTATTCGACAGTTTAAAAATATAGATTGACAAAGATTTAAGTATAGATAGAGAAAGTATTTATTTTGGAAATATTCTAAGTGATAAACAGTCTATCCTGTTTTCGAAGATCAGAATTAGAGATGGGAGATGAATTGTTTGTTATTTATTTTAATGAACCTTAGTGATAGCACCACCTATTAATTACATCTTATTTTTCTATAACACATTATGAATATATATATATATATATATATATATATATATATATATATATATATATATATATATATATATATATATGTATATATATATATATATACATACTTATATATATATATATATTTATATATATATATATATATATATATATATATATATATATATATATATATATATATATATATATATATATATATATATATATATATATATATTTATATATATTTATATATATATATATATATATATATATATATATACATATATATATATATATATATCATATATATAAGTACACACATATATACATTCATATATATATATATATATATATATATATATATATATATATATGTACATATATATATATATATATATATATATATATATATATATATATATATATATATATATTTTATACATTCATATATATATATATATATATATATATATATATATATATATATATATATATATACATATATATGTATGCATGTATATATATATATATATATATATATATATATATATATATATATATATATATATATATACATATACCATATCTATATATATGTATCCTTCTCTCCCTCTCTCTCTCTCTCTCTCTCTCTCTCTCTCTCTCTCTCTCTCTGGTTTATATATAGTATAACTTATCATTCACTAAAAACTTATAAACCTAACATTCTTTAGTTTCACTATTAAATTAAGTACTACTAAAAATACGACTATATTTGCTTATCCCTCTAAGGACTATTCGACAGTTTAAAAATATAGATTAACAAAGATTTAAGTATAGATAGAGAAAGTATTTATTTTGGAAATATTCTAAGTGATAAACAGTATATCCTGTTTTCGAAGATCAGAATTAGAGATGGGAGATGAATTGTTTGTTATTTATTTTAATGAACCTTAGTAATAGCACAACCTATTAATTACATCTTATTATCTTATAACACATTATGAATATATATATATATATATATATATATATATATATATATATATATATATATATATATATATATATATATATATATATATATATGTATGTATATATATATATATATATATATATATATATATATATATATATATATATATATATATATTTATATATAAATTATCTGATAATGATATTTATATAGTTATACTTGATCATCAGTTTGATTTAATCAAATTTTAAATAAAAAAAAATAATAATTATGAAAGATTTGGGGTTGTCCCTACATTGATTTTTTGTTGGCTAAAGATATTTATTATTATAAAAATCATCTTTGCAAAATCTGTTGATTTCATTTTTAATGGAAATGCTAATAAAACTTCATCGGCATTAACAGATAAATTGGTTTTATGTTGAGCAAAAAATAATTACGAAAATTAATAGTTTTATTTTACTTTTGACAGGATGAGGATAATTTTTATGAGTGGCAAATGTTGTTTCCATATTGAGAGAGAGAGAGAGAGAGAGAGAGAGAGAGAGAGAGAGAGAGAGAGAGAGAGAGAGAGAGAGAGAGAGAGAGAGAGAGAGAGAGAGCATTTCTCATAAAACAAATTTTTCCTAGTGAATTATTCGGATGATATCAGACATTAGACATATGCCATTTTGTCCTTTAGAAGATATACATAGTCTAAAAAAGATTTGCAGTAAGAAATAAATCTAGGCCTTTATAAAGCTGTGCTTATAAAGTCTACTTATGTGGATATAAATCTTATTTTCAGTCTACCTGCTTACTAGTTATTTTCTGGTAAAAAGTGTGATACCTTTATCTCTGGAGTAGAAACCTAAATATATTGATGCTATTAGAGCCCATTTGCCAATGTAAATAGATTCAAACTATTGGAATACTTTAAAATACTTAATTGCTATTTTCGTATTTTTCTAAAACTCGTAAAATAATATCATATAAATTTTCATAATCTTGTACGCAAATGGCAGATTTGTATAAGGAAGAATGCTTACAATATTTTACCCACTTATACTCACTATTGCCTTCTATATCCAGTATATTAAAAGTAATCTATTGTGAAATATATAAATTTTACTCCACTTAAGTAACAAATTATACTAGATTTGAAGTAAGCATTTTAAAGTAATGTCTTTGCTTTTGAAATACACTAACATCATGCAGTATTTTTTTCTGGAGTGAAATATTATGTAGAAATTCAATTATGTATTGATCTTCAATTTGATAATTCACAAAAAGTTGAAAATCTTTTAATATTTATCTAACAAATCAAATACAGAATACGGCTAAACAAACCCTTGATCTCTCTCTCGCCTTTAACCTGCAATACACTGACGATCAAACAGCGAACAGTGTTTGAATTGTAATCAAAATCTAAATCGAAATGGAACTAGAGAGTCGATCACAATGGGGGGCCTTCAAACAAAAGGCATAGCCGGTTCAAAGGTACAAGATCTCCTATTCATTTTCCTTTAAAATATTACCATTGTCTCTGCCAGTGAGGGAATAGCGTGATTTCTCCTTTATTATGTTTTGCTTTAATTGGGCATGTGTGTGGAAAATGGAATGATACCCTGGAAATATCTTTAAGAAAAAACTGAAACTATTTTAGACTTTAAATTCGGAAGTATATATTCAAAAATTTTGCTACGTCTATGCTTATATATATATATATATATATATATATATAAATCTATACATACATATATATATATATATATATATATATATATATATATATATATATATATATATATTTATATATAGATATATATATATATATATATATATATATATATATATATATATATATATTCATATATATATATATATATATATATATATATATATATATATATATATATATATATATATACATATATATATATATATATGTATATATATATATATATATATATATATATATATATATATATATATATGTATATATATATATATATATATATATATATATATATATATATATATATATATATATATATATATATATATATATATATATATATATATATATATATATATGTATAAGAGACTCTTTAGCTGTGGTAAGCAGCTCTTCTAGGAGAAGGACACTCCAATATTAAACCACTGTTCTCTAGTCTTTGGTAGTGCCATAGCCTCTGTACCATGGTCTTCCACTGTCTTGGGTTGGAGTTCTCTTGCTTAAGGGTACACTCAGGCACACTATTCTATCTTATTTTTTTTTTCTTCCTCTTGTTTTTTTGAAATGGTGTGTTGGGCAGGCTTAATAGAAGGGCCATGGATGCCTGGTTGTTTATCAAGAGGTTGTCTTTTCCTTTTTCTGATTCTTTTTCTTCTCAAAACCATCCTTACTGTCCTCCCTTCAGTTGAAGTGGCTATCCTGGAGGGTATTTAGCCTTGCATGGTGTATCGGCTCCTCCATGTTGACCAGATTTTCCGACTTTTTACTATAGTCTATGGGTATCATCAATCACTTTGTTTATAATTCTGTACGTATTGTTTTTGTTATAATTCTTGTTAATCTAGTTTTTAAGTATGATGTCTCTTTTTTATTTCTATTAATTCTTATGCTGTCTGGAGACATTGAGCGAAATCCGGGACCAGTACGTCCTAGATTTCGTCAATGTCGTCTTCTGTATTGCAATATTCGTGGTCTTCATGCAAATATCCAAGACCTTACAGTTGCGTCCAGACAGTATGACATTCTTTTGTGCTCAGAAACTTTAGTTTCTAATATGAGGCACTCATCTGAGCTCCTTATAACTGGTTTTAAGAAGCCAATAATGTTGAAACGTGATGCCATCCCTAGGGCCAGGGGAATGGCGGTGTATATTAGGACCGAGTACCCTGCTTCTCATAAGTCCTGCTATCAATGTGGATGTCATGAGATTCAGGTAATAAAAGTTTGTGGCAGGCATAACAACTTTTATTTATGTTCGATCTACCGGAATCCAGACATGGATGATTCTATCTTCGATTGTCTTCTTACCATTATGGCTAAGATACAAGAAGATGATAGAAAGGCTTCTTTTGTCTTTGTTGGTGATTTTAATGCTCACCATAGGGAGTGGTTAAGTTCTATCTCTCCTACCGATCGCCATGGCTTAAGAGCTTTAGACTTTGCCTCTGAATCAGGCTGTGAGCAAATCATAAATGAAGCTACTCACAGGTCTGGTAATTGCTTGGACCTCGTATACACTGACTCCCCTGGCGTTATAACTGGTAAGGTTGGTTCTCCAGTCGGGACATCTGATCATGCCTTGATTTCATTATCAGTGAAGACTGAGCAGCCTATCCCCGATATATCATATTCTTGTAAAATTTATATGAAATCCCAAGCAGACTGGAATGGGATTTTACATGATCTTTTGTGCTTGAATTGGTCACAATTATATAATAGTGTAGATCCTGTTGTCCCTTTAAATGAGAATCTAGTCAACATAATTGATAGGCGTATCCCTTCTCGTGTGCTAAGGTACCGAGTGAAGGACAAACCGTGGTTCAATGATGATTGTAGACGTGCTTTTTTGGAGAAGCAGGAGGCCTATCAACTTTGGAAGGGTAACAGATCAGATTTGACCTGGAACAACTATACTCAGCATCGAACTTTTGCTCAGAGAGTTTATGCCTCAACTGAAAAGGAGTACAATTTAACCATAAAAGAAACACTTTCTGGTACAACCCAGGAACATAAATGGTGGTCTACCCTTAAATCTGCACTCTTTGGTGTAGATGCAACAATTCCTCCTTTACTTAAAACAGATGGCTCCGTCACTCACTGTCCAAAGGAAAAGGCAACCCTTTTGGCTGATGTTTTTGACAGTAAACAGAGATTTCGCCTGGGGCTCTGATCCCGAGGTCGTTAAGAGAATCCAGACATTAATATATCAAAATATATATGGCTTATTTGAATATGAAATAACGTAAAAATGTGCAAAATTTATCATTAATTGAATGCCAAGTAACAAACTACCAATTAGCTACGATGGTGAAGATGGGTTGATTTCAATTCTAAGTACAAAATACCTGAATTCGACAGGCATAAGTACAGTAGAATTGTCATTGACTTTTATCTTCCTTCGTGGCCGAATGGGTTAGTCACTGTCTATATAAGCTTGCCGACCAGGGTTCGATTCCCGGCCGGAGCCAAGCTCTTGTCTTTGTGAGATTTCGCCTGGGGCTCTGATCCCGAGGTCGTTAAGAGAATCCAGACATTAATATATCAAAATATATATGGCTTATTTGAATATGAAAAACACGTAAAAATGTGCAAAATTTATCATTAATTGAATGCCAAGTAACAAACTACCAATTAGCTACGATGGTGAAGATGGGTTGATTTCAATTCTAAGTACAAAATACCTGAATTCGACAGGCATAAGTACAGTAGAATTGTCATTGACTTTTATCTTCCTTCGTGGCCGAATGGGTTAGTCACTGTCTATATAAGCTTGCCGACCAGGGTTCGATTCCCGGCCGGAGCCAAGCTCTTGTCTTTGTGAGATTTCGCCTGGGGCTCTGATCCCGAGGTCGTTAAGAGAATCCAGACATTAATATATCAAAATATATATGGCTTATTTGAATATGAAAAACACGTAAAAATGTGCAAAATTTATCATTAATTGAATGCCAAGTAACAAACTACCAATTAGCTACGATGGTGAAGATGGGTTGATTTCAATTCTAAGTACAAAATACCTGAATTCGACAGGCATAAGTACAGTAGAATTGTCATTGACTTTTATCTTCCTTCGTGGCCGAATGGGTTAGTCACTGTCTATATAAGCTTGCCGACCAGGGTTCGATTCCCGGCCGGAGCCAAGCTCTTGTCTTTGTGAGATTTCGCCTGGGGCTCTGATCCCGAGGTCGTTAAGAGAATCCAGACATTAATATATCAAAATATATATGGCTTATTTGAATATGAAAAACACGTAAAAATGTGCAAAATTTATCATTAATTGAATGCCAAGTAACAAACTACCAATTAGCTACGATGGTGAAGATGGGTTGATTTCAATTCTAAGTACAAAATACCTGAATTCGACAGGCATAAGTACAGTAGAATTGTCATTGACTTTTATCTTCCTTCGTGGCCGAATGGGTTAGTCACTGTCTATATAAGCTTACCGACCAGGGTTCGATTCCCGGCCGGAGCCAAGCTCTTGTCTTTGTGAGATTTCGCCTGGGGCTCTGATCCCGAGGTCGTTAAGAGAATCCAGACATTAATATATCAAAATATATATGGCTTATTTGAATATGAAAAACATGTAAAAATGTGCAAAATTTATCATTAATTGAATGCCAAGTAACAAACTACCAATTAGCTACGATGGTGAAGATAGGTTGATTTCAATTCTAAGTACAAAATACCTGAATTCGACAGGCATAAGTACAGTAGAATTGTCATTGACTTTTATCTTCCTTCGTGGCCGAATGGGTTAGTCACTGTCTATATAAGCTTGCCGACCAGGGTTCGATTCCCGGCCGGAGCCAAGCTCTTGTCTTTGTGAGATTTCGCCTGGGGCTCTGATCCCGAGGTCGTTAAGAGAATCCAGACATTAATATATCAAAATATATATGGCTTATTTGAATATGAAAAACACGTAAAAATGTGCAAAATTTATCATTAATTGAATGCCAAGTAACAAACTACCAATTAGCTACGATGGTGAAGATGGGTTGATTTCAATTCTAAGTACAAAATACCTGAATTCGACAGGCATAAGTACAGTAGAATTGTCATTGACTTTTATCTTCCTTCGTGGCCGAATGGGTTAGTCACTGTCTATATAAGCTTGCCGACCAGGGTTCGATTCCCGGCCGGAGCCAAGCTCTTGTCTTTGTGAGATTTCGCCTGGGGCTCTGATCCCGAGGTCGTTAAGAGAATCCAGACATTAATATATCAAAATATATATGGCTTATTTGAATATGAAAAACACGTAAAAATGTGCAAAATTTATCATTAATTGAATGCCAAGTAACAAACTACCAATTAGCTACGATGGTGAAGATGGGTTGATTTCAATTCTAAGTACAAAAATACCGACGGGCATAAGTACAGTAGAATTGTCATTGACTTTTATCTTCCTTCGTGGCCGAATGGATTAGTCACTGTCTATATAAGCTTGCCGACCAGGGTTCGATTCCCGGCCGGAGCCAAGCTCTTGTCTTTGTGAGATTTCGCCTGGAGCTCTGATCCCGAGGTCGTTAAGAGAATCCAGACATTAATATATCAAAATATATATGGCTTATTTGAATATGAAAAACACGTAAAAATTTGCAAAATTTATCATTAATTGAATGCCAAGTAACAAACTACCAATTAGCTACGATGGTGAAGATGGGTTGATTTCAATTCTAAGTACAAAATACCTGAATTCGACAGGCATAAGTACAGTAGAATTGTCATTGACTTTTATCTTCCTTCGTGGCCGAATGGGTTAGTCACTGTCTATATAAGCTTGCCGACCAGGGTTCGATTCCCGGCCGGAGCCAAGCTCTTGTCATTGTGAGATTTCGCCTGGGGCTCTGATCCCGAGGTCGTTAAGAGAATCCAGACATTAATATATCAAAATATATATGGCTTATTTGAATATGAAAAACACGTAAAAATGTGCAAAATTTATCATTAATTGAATGCCAAGTAACAAACTACCAATTAGCTACGATGGTGAAGATGGGTTGATTTCAATTCTAAGTACAAAATACCTGAATTCGACAGGCATAAGTACAGTAGAATTGTCATTGACTTTTATCTTCCTTCGTGGCCGAATGGGTTAGTCACTGTCTATATAAGCTTGCCGACCAGGGTTCGATTCCCGGCCGGAGCCAAGCTCTTGTCTTTGTGAGATTTCGCCTGGGGCTCTGATCCCGAGGTCGTTAAGAGAATCCAGACATTAATATATCAAAATATATATGGCTTATTTGAATATGAAAAACACGTAAAAATGTGCAAAATTTATCATTAATTGAATGCCAAGTAACAAACTACCAATTAGCTAAGATGGTGAAGATGGGTTGATTTCAATTCTAAGTACAAAATACCTGAATTCGACAGGCATAAGTACAGTAGAATTGTCATTGACTTTTATCTTCCTTCGTGGCCGAATGGGTTAGTCACTGTCTATATAAGCTTGCCGACCAGGGTTCGATTCCCGGCCGGAGCCAAGCTCTTGTCTTTGTGAGATTTCGCCTGGGGCTCTGATCCCGAGGTCGTTAAGAGAATCCAGACATTAATATATCAAAATATATATGGCTTATTTGAATATGAAAAACACGTAAAAATGTGCAAAATTTATCATTAATTGTATGCCAAGTAACAAACTACCAATTAGCTACGATGGTGAAGATGGGTTGATTTCAATTCTAAGTACAAAATACCTGAATTCGACAGGCATAAGTACAGTAGAATTGTCATTGACTTTTATCTTCCTTCGTGGCCGAATGGGTTAGTCACTGTCTATATAAGCTTGCCGACCAGGGTTCGATTCCCGGCCGGAGCCAAGCTCTTGTCTTTGTGAGATTTCGCCTGGGGCTCTGATCCCGAGGTCGTTAAGAGAATCCAGACATTAATATATCAAAATATATATGGCTTATTTGAATATGAAAAACACGTAAAAATTTGCAAAATTTATCATTAATTGAATGCCAAGTAACAAACTACCAATTAGCTACGATGGTGAAGATGGGTTGATTTCAATTCTAAGTACAAAATACCTGAATTCGACAGGCATAAGTACAGTAGAATTGTCATTGACTTTTATCTTCCTTCGTGGCCGAATGGGTTAGTCACTGTCTATATAAGCTTGCCGACCAGGGTTCGATTCCCGGCCGGAGCCAAGCTCTTGTCTTTGTGAGATTTCGCCTGGGGCTCTGATCCCGAGGTCGTTAAGAGAATCCAGACATTAATATATAAAAATATATATGGCTTATTTGAATATGAAAAACACGTAAAAATGTGCAAAATTTATCATTAATTGAATGCCAAGTAACAAACTACCAATTAGCTACGATGGTGAAGATGGGTTGATTTCAATTCTAAGTACAAAATACCTGAATTCGACAGGCATAAGTACAGTAGAATTGTCATTGACTTTTATCTTCCTTCGTGGCCGAATGGGTTAGTCACTGTCTATATAAGCTTGCCGACCAGGGTTCGATTCCCGGCCGGAGCCAAGCTCTTGTCTTTGTGAGATTTCGCCTGGGGCTCTGATCCCGAGGTCGTTAAGAGAATCCAGACATTAATATATCAAAATATATATGGCTTATTTGAATATGAAAAACACGTAAAAATGTGCAAAATTTATCATTAATTGAATGCCAAGTAACAAACTACCAATTAGCTACGATGGTGAAGATGGGTTGATTTCAATTCTAAGTACAAAATACCTGAATTCGACAGGCATAAGTACAGTAGAATTGTCATTGACTTTTATCTTCCTTCGTGGCCGAATGGGTTAGTCACTGTCTATATAAGCTTGCCGACCAGGGTTCGATTCCCGGCCGGAGCCAAGCTCTTGTCTTTGTGAGATTTCGCCTGGGGCTCTGATCCCGAGGTCGTTAAGAGAATCCAGACATTAATATATCAAAATATATATGGCTTATTTGAATATGAAAAACACGTGAAAATGTGCAAAATTTATCATTAATTGAATGCCAAGTAACAAACTACCAATTAGCTACGATGGTGAAGATGGGTTGATTTCAATTCTAAGTACAAAATACCTGAATTCGACAGGCATAAGTACAGTAGAATTGTCATTGACTTTTATCTTCCTTCGTGGCCGAATGGGTTAGTCACTGTCTATATAAGCTTACCGACCAGGGTTCGATTCCCGGCCGGAGCCAAGCTCTTGTCTTTGTGAGATTTCGCCTGGGGCTCTGATCCCGAGGTCGTTAAGAGAATCCAGACATTAATATATCAAAATATATATGGCTTATTTGAATATGAAAAACACGTAAAAATGTGCAAAATTTATCATTAATTGAATGCCAAGTAACAAACTACCAATTAGCTACGATGGTGAAGATAGGTTGATTTCAATTCTAAGTACAAAATACCTGAATTCGACAGGCATAAGTACAGTAGAATTGTCATTGACTTTTATCTTCCTTCGTGGCCGAATGGGTTAGTCACTGTCTATATAAGCTTGCCGACCAGGGTTCGATTCCCGGCCGGAGCCAAGCTCTTGTCTTTGTGAGATTTCGCCTGGGGCTCTGATCCCGAGGTCGTTAAGAGAATCCAGACATTAATATATCAAAATATATATGGCTTATTTGAATATGAAAAACACGTAAAAATGTGCAAAATTCATCATTAATTGAATGCCAAGTAACAAACTACCAATTAGCTACGATGGTGAAGATGGGTTGATTTCAATTCTAAGTACAAAATACCTGAATTCGACAGGCATAAGTACAGTAGAATTGTCATTGACTTTTATCTTCCTTCGTGGCCGAATGGGTTAGTCACTGTCTATATAAGCTTGCCGACCAGGGTTCGATTCCCGGCCGGAGCCAAGCTCTTGTCTTTGTGAGATTTCGCCTGGGGCTCTGATCCCGAGGTCGTTAAGAGAATCCAGACATTAATATATCAAAATATATATGGCTTATTTGAATATGAAAAACACGTAAAAATGTGCAAAATTTATCATTAATTGAATGCCAAGTAACAAACTACCAATTAGCTACGATGGTGAAGATGGGTTGATTTCAATTCTAAGTACAAAAATACCGACGGGCATAAGTACAGTAGAATTGTCATTGACTTTTATCTTCCTTCGTGGCCGAATGGGTTAGTCACTGTCTATATAAGCTTGCCGACCAGGGTTCGATTCCCGGCCGGAGCCAAGCTCTTGTCTTTGTGAGATTTCGCCTGGGGCTCTGATCCCGAG
>NC_090740.1:43156946-43159446 GCF_036898095.1 Palaemon carinicauda
TAGTATTTCTTTACTGTAAGACCTCTCTCTCTCTCTCTCTCTCTCTCTCTCTCTCTCTCTCTCTCTCTCTCTCTCTCTCTCTCTCTCTCTCTCTCTCTCTCTCTCTCTCTCCCTGTGATTTGTAAATCAAACGGCTATGGAAAAATTAATGATATTAATTACATCAAGCGACAGAAAGGAAGCAAAATGGATATAAGCTCAAACTAAAGTAGAGGATATTCTAACAACGACTAAGAAAAGGATATGGACATGGACAGGACATATGAAAATGAAACATTATAAATAGAAGAAAATAATAATGAAACGAGACCCTAGAGATTGCAAAAAAAAGAACAAGAAGGAAGAGAAGATGATGGCTTGACGAGCTAAGAACATTTGCAAGTATACATTGGCACATTACCACTTGCCAGAGGTCTTTATTAAGGAAGGTGGTTTTATGAGAACACAATAACAACAGAAAAAAATAAACTAGGGAGAAAAGTTGATTAAAACTACCAAACTTACTTAACGAAGGCTTATAAAAGACTTAATTCCACAGTGTCATTAAGTAACATAATCAAAGAGATTATTCTACAATATGGTTTCAAATGGGAAACGGCTTCTATAAAAAAATTATTTCATATGCCCCAGTAAAAAAGATGAGAAATTTCCATTGTAATGACATCATGCTGCATTTTGTAGTCTTCGAAGGAAAACGTAGTGAAAAATCCTAATGCTCCTGAATTTGAAGCAATCACATGACGGGTTTAAATGTTTAAAAGTTTAAAGGCCACTCGTGAATGGCAGAGGCAAGGGTCAGTGACATTGCCTTATAGAGCAGGACAATGATCTAGAGACTGACCATAATATACATATGATCAGCGCCTAAGCCCACTCTCCACCCACGCTAGGAAAAGGAGGGCCAGTCAATGGCTGCTGATGACTCAGCAGATAGACCCATCACCTCCCCCCAAACCCCGCATTCTTACCTCACAAGGATGGTGAAGTTGCAGCGACCAAAGGAAGTAACGAGTTTGAGCGACACTTAAACCCCAGTGTGGCGTTCACCAGTCGGTAACGTTACCACATCGGCCACCACAACACAGCGAATGAAGTTTATTATGAAACTAGAATCAAATGGAGGTCAATTTTAGTCAACGAATCCGAAAACAGTAGAATAGTATCAAAACATTTTCAAATGATGGAAATTTTTCTAGAATTCTTGAAACAATTTTTGGATATGACAGAAAAGTGCTCTCCGAAGTCCGCTAAGGCTTAAAGTGGTATGTGATACGTGGACTGCATGATTCGAAAGCAGAATAGCGAGATTGCTCAGGTTGAGCTTCGTTAATATTATGAATATTATTATATTAACAGTACTGTAAATCATGTTAACCTGCTTTTGTACGCTCTCTCTCTCTCTCTCTCTCTCTCTCTCTCTCTCTCTCTCTCTCTCTCTCTCTCTCTCTCTCTAACCTTATTCCTTTACTCAATATTATTCTCGTCAACATCCACCTTTCATTTATGTGATGGTTCGCACCTATTTCATCCGGGAAATTATCAAGTCCTATAAATTCTCGCAACCACTAAATATGTTTATGGGATCCTTCATTCCTTATTCTCAGCATGGAAAGTTATGCCCTTTGAAAGCTCAAAATTAGACGAATATCACAGCAGTTAAAATGAGAAGAAAAATTTATGAATTCTGATGAATTTCCAGGTATTTCACATTTGACATCCTTGTGTTTTTATAACTGCCTCTTTGGACTGTGTCATACAACAGCTGCTTATAAAATATTAGTTCAAGTTCTTGCCAAGCCTGAAGCCTTTATCATGAAAGAGTTTTCATTGGATTATATTCTCAAGGTGGAATTCGATATTAAATGGCATTTAAAGGTTTAATGGTCGCTCATGCATGGAAGAGGCAAAGGACAGTGACATTGCCCTGTCAAGCAGGCCAATGCCCAAGAGACTGACTACATATGCATATGATCAGCGCCCAGGCCCTGTCTCCCTCCAAGCTACGGCCAGGGAGGGCCAGGCAATGGGTGCTGATGACTCAGCAGATCGACCTATAGGCTTCCCAAAACCCCACATCTTTAGCTCACAAAAACGGAGAGGTTGCAGAAAAAAAAAATAAAAAAATAAAAATAAAACTAATAAGTTTGAGCGAGACTCGAACACTAGTCTGGCGTTCACCAGATAGGGACGTTTCCGCATCGGCCGCCACAATAATTTTATTCGTGATTAATTCATCTATCAAATTCACGAATGTTACTGATAAAAACTCATAATAAATAGTAATGTGTTGTAAACTCATCATTCAGCTATCAAGGTAGTGATGGTTTTATTTCAAGTCTAAGAACAGACTTGTATTATACTTATACCTATCTTAATAACTGCCAGCAATATTTCGACTCTTAGGCATGGGTTCGACCCCTTGACCAGTCATAAGCACCGATCATAAAAAGATACTCTAGTGAATATATATTCCCAAGGTAAAATTCAGTATTAGATGTGA
>NC_090740.1:43166946-43171946 GCF_036898095.1 Palaemon carinicauda
TTAGTTCCTCTACTTGCTTCGCATAGTGGCGAAAGAACACTCTGGAAAACTTCCAGCCAGTGTATGAACGGAGATGTTCAAAATCCATACAATTAAAGAAATTTAAGGATGAGGCAACTTTCCTCGGATCGTGACCTGCGGGTGTATTGTCAGGATCCGCTCTGCGAATGAAATATGTGATTTTCACTCTGAGTTGATTCAGAGATAAATTTGAGCCTGATGTTTCTCCCCTGAATAGTTGACCACCCTTGAAGTCTGAAGTTCTATGAAGATAGACCTTTAGGCATTCTACTGGATATAGAGATGCATCTTCTTTCAGAGGGCAGATTCTCCAGGGACCCCACCTGTTGGTGGGTAACTCATTCTTGGCGAGAAACGTAGGATCCGGAAACAGGTTCAGTTCTCCCCCATCCAGGAACTGAACACGACCAGCCTCTCTCGAGAGGCTACAATCTCACTAACCCTGGCCCCGGACGCGAGTGCAAAATAGGAAAATAACTTTTTGTGTCAAATCCTTTAACGCACACTCTTCATTGCTCAACAGAGAAGCGAAATGAAGAACTTGTCTAAAGACCATGAAATGGGCTTTGGAGGTGCTGAAGGTCTGAGCCTAGCACAGGCTTTCGGGACTTTATTAAAGATCTCGTTACCTAGGTCGACCTGGAAGGCATATAGAATGGGTCTTGTCAACGCAGACTTACACGCTGAAATCGTGTTCGCTGCCAATCCTTGACCATGGAGGTGGAGAAGAAAGATAAGCAGAAGTCTGTCAAGATCTCCTGCGGATTCTTCGCCTTGACAAAAGGCCACCCATTTTCTCCAAGATGACTCATATTGCCTTCTAGTAGATTTGCACTTATATTCCTCAAGGAAGTCTATACTGGCTTTCGAAATCCCGAAACGCTTTCTCACCGCTAGGGAGAGAAAATCATGAGCTGCAGGGTCCGGGTTTTCTGTAATGAAGCGCAGACAGTTGACTTCTGGACTCGCTGGGTCAGAACTGGATCTGGTAGTGGTACAAACTTCAGCTACAGTTCCAATGCCAGGAGGAACCACACGCTGTTCGGCCACTTGTGGGCCACTATTGCCGCTACCCCTTGAAGGATCTCAGTTTGATGAGGACCCTCAACAGAAGGTTGTGAGGAGGGAACAGATAACTCTTGGACCATCTGTTCCAGTCGAGGGACATTGCGTCCACTGCTTCCGCTAAGGGGTCCTCGTACGGGGCACGTACAGGGGCAACTTCTTGTTGTCTTTCATCGCAAAGAGGTCTATCTGCAGTTCTAGGACTGATTCAGAATGAAGGAGAATGATCCTGCGTCTAAGGACCATTCCGACTCTATCGGTGTGAACCTGGATAGAGCAACCGCTGTCACATTGCGGACTCCTTGAAGGTGAACTGCCGACAGGTACCACTTCTTCTTTTCCGCCAATCGGAAGACGGCCAACATCACCTGGTTGAGAGGTGGTGACCTCGATCCTTGTCGATTCAAGTATCTCACAACTACCTCGCTGTCTATCACCAACCTTATGTGGATCGAGTGACGCGGGGAGACTTTCTTTAAGGTAAGGAGCACTGCCCTAGCTTCTAGAAAGTTTTATGTGAAAGGTCTTGAATAGCTTGGACCAAGTCCCCTGGACTTTTTTTCCGATGAGAGTGACCTCCCCATCCCTCCTTCGAGGCGTCTGAGTGAATCGTCACCGACGGGGGAGGTGGCTGAAGAAGAACCGACTTCTTTGGATGTCTGGCTTGGGACCAAGGCCTGAGAAGAGTACTTAGCCGAAGCGGCTGGTCTTCTCAGATCTCTTCGCGCGTTTGATGCATAACTTCTCCAAACTCCGATTGCATCCTTTAGCTGTGCTCTTAGCACTGGGTCTGTCACCGAAGCAAACTGGAGAGAGCGCAGTACCCTCTCCTGCTCGTGTCTTGATATCCTTTCGGAATCTAGAAGTCTCTTGACAGAACCCGCTATCTCCTTCCTTTTCTTTGTCGGGGTGGAGAAACGTTGTGACAAAAGGTCCCAGTGGATTCCCAGCCACTGGAACTTTTGAGATGGAGAAAGTCGAGACTTTTTCTGTGCATCTTGAAGCCTAGGTACTCTAGAAACTGGATCACTTGACTGGAAGCTTGCAAGCATTCTGTCTCGGATGCTGCCCACACCAACCAGTCGTCCAGGTAGGCTACTGCCTGAATTCCCTTTAGGCGTAATTGTTTGAGAGCTACGCTCGCAAGCTTCGTAGAAATCCTTGGGGCTATGTTTAGCCCGAATGGCATGGCTCCGAAGGCGTATAGTCTTCGTTGTAGCCTGAACCCTAGGTAGGGGGAGAGTCGATGGCTAATTGGAATGTGCCAATAGGCGTCTGACAAGTCTATAGAGACGGAATATGCCCTCTTGGGCAGTAAGGTCCTTATGTGTTGCAGTGTTAGCATTTTGAATTTGCAATTCACTATGAACTTGTTGAGTGGCGACAAGTCCAGAATGACTCTGAGCTTTTCCGAGTCTTTCTTGGGAACACAAAACAACATCCCTTAGAAATTGATGGGCTTCACCCTTCGGATCGCCTTTTTTCTCCAACAGTTCTTGAACGTACTCCTCCATAACGGGGGTGGAGTGTTGGAAAAACCGAAGGCACGGGGGTGGAGTGCTGTACCAGCTCCCGCCCAGTCCATTCTTGAGTAGGCTGTGGGCCCAGGGATCGAAGGTCCACCGATCCCGAAATTTCAGAAGTCTCCCTCCTACCGGTATCACCTCACTTGGACTGCCGTCCTGAGGTCTTGCCTTCCTGACCACGACCACCCCTGAATCCCCTTCCCCTTGAGGGGCGTCTTAGACGAGCCTCTGGCTGCTCCTCTAGGCTTTGCTCGAAAGGAAATAGACTGCCCTTCGAACGCTGGGGTGAATGCCGTGGACTGTGTCGACACGGCCTGGGGTACCCACTGAAAAGTGGTCGGGGTTTGTGCCACGATCTGGGGCACTGGGGGCAATGGCAATTGCAGTTGCTGTTGCTGTCTAAGAGACTTGGCTGGCCGAGACGGTAGCCTAGTCCTCATAGTCTTCCTCTTTGGTTGAGGACCCTCATCCGGGGAAGACTTTCTTTTGATAGCCAGGCCCCACTTCTGGAGAAGGTTTCTATTCTCCAAGGCGGCCTTATCAACAACTTCTTTGACCAAGTCGGTAGGGAAAAGGTCTTTTCCCCAAATGTTGGAGGAGATTAGTTTCTTTGGCTCGTGCCTCACCGTAGCCGAGGTAAACACAAACTCCCTACAAGCTCTCCTTGCCTTGACGAAGCCATAAAGGTCCTTCGTCACTGTGGCCAGATGAGACTTGGCCACTACCATGAACATTTCATGGACCTTGGGGTCACTTGCCATCGTCTCAAGAGTAGTCTAAGAGACATTGAGGCAGTCAGTCTTTCTTTTGTATCGAACTCACTTCGCAAAAGAAAGTCAGACAGCTTAGGGAGGTCCTTGCCGAACTGACGTCCGGCAATATCAGCCTCCAACTTTCCAACTGAGAACGTAAGATGGACGTCCTTCCAGTCTTTGTGGTCCATAGGCAGGGCCAGCGACAAGGGTTTACACTCCTCTAGGGAGGGGCAAGACTTGCCGGCCTCGACTGCTTTTAGTACAGCCAGAAGCCCTTTCTGTAAAAAGGGGAAGGCTCTAGTAGGCGAGGACACAAAGGAAGGGAGCTTCCTCTGAGTTAGAGAAGCCCCTCTCTTCATCGAGGATGAAAGTAGAGCTTGAGCCTTAGCATGGTCCATCACTATGACCTCCTTCGGCTCTGTCTCCTCCTTTGAAGCTGGTTCCTTCCTCAGCCGGACATAACAGTCCGGATATGATGCCTTGCTGGGCCAGAATTCCACCTCCTCCAGGGGAACTGAGCCCAGCTTATCCGAGATGACGATCTTTCCAGTCGTCATCGGCATGTGCTCAGCATACCTCCATGGGATAGCATCTGAGCACAAGGGAAGGTCTTTCACATTGAGCTTCTTCTGGGGCCCATGTGATTCTGCAAGGCAATGCATTCGCAGTTCCATTGCAGCCGCCTTCTCCTGATTCTCCTTCTGCATTTGTTGGATCATTCCAACAATAGAAGAGAGGGCCTGTCCCAGCTCTACTGGGAGACCGGCCGATGTAGAGGGAATAGGATCCGGAATCTGAACCGGAGTAGCCGACACCTCGTCGACGTCTACCTCTACAACGTCTGGGGCTTGAACTTCATCCTGGGCTTCTGCCAGGAGGTCTTCCTCCTGACACCCGTCCACATCAGACATCCTGTCATCTAACTGGATGTCTTGCATCGCGACCGCGACTTCAGCATCCACCTGGATATGAACTTAGGGGATTTCCTCTTGAGGCTGGGGAATCACTGCATCAGCTGATGCCTTAGGGAAAAGATACGCCCTCATCTTCTCACTTGGAAGATAAGGGCCAGAAGTGTTCTTTTGGAAGCCCCTTACCCAGGTACGAAGCTTCTTCCTAGCTATAGCCCTTGATTCCTCTGTCCTAGGGGAATTAAAGGTCTCAGTAATCAGGTTAGTGCACACAGTACATACCTGAGGGTCCCAATACCGGAGATCATCCTTGGAGACAGCGTATGCTGCGTGTCTCCTACAAAACTCATGTCCGCAGAGGTTCTTGCTGCTGACATTGCAGAAAGCACTTCCCCACTTCGGAGTGTCCTTCTGTAAAGAGAAGAAATTTCCTTGAGTATCAAGTGAACTATGTATCACTGGATATGCATAGTATAGCATAACAATTCATAAAGGAAAGACACACACTTGTGTTTCTCTCACAACCCATTGTTGCAGCCTTCCAGATAATAAAATCAAAATGGTTTATCTCTTCTAGAGTAACCAATGCAAGGTTTCCAGAGGAAACAGGTGGAGCTCACACCTAAGCAATGATTTTAAAAACCTGGATAATAGACAGGAAAGAACTCTGCTTCCTATCTGAGGGCAAAGGGATGTGCAAGAAAACACAATAGTGTTAGAAG
>NC_090740.1:43176946-43181946 GCF_036898095.1 Palaemon carinicauda
TTTTATTTTTCCCTGTATCCTTTCCTCACTGGGCTATTTGGAGCCCCTGGGCTTGTAGCATCCTGCTTTTCCAACTAGGGTTGTACCATAGTAAATGATAATAATAATAATAATAATAATAATAATAATAATAATAATAATCATCCACGATATGGTACCGAGATCCATCAAAACATCCGCCAAATTAATCAAATATATACCCACAATTCCTATACTTTATGTTAGTTTTAGTTCAATATACAATAGAGATCAACATATATAGAAACATGGACTTCATATTGTTGTGCTTGCCTGGTGGTAGCGTCCTTGTTTGTGGTTTGACTTCCGCTCAAACTCGTTAGTTCCTTTGGTTGCTGCAACCTCACGATCTTTGTGAGCCAAGGATGGAGGGTTTGGGGGAGCCTATAGGTCTATCTGCTGAGCCATCAGCAGCCATTGCCTGGCCCTCCTTTACATAGCTTAAGTGGAGAGGTGGCTTGGGCACTGATCATATGTATATATGGTCAGTGTCGAGGCATTGTCCTGCTTGGTAGGGCAATGTCACTGTCCCTTGCCTCTGCCATTCATGAGCGGCCTTTAAACCTTTAAAAACAGATTTATATGCCAAAAAATATTTTTTTTAACCTTGACAATTATGCAAAAATATTTTCCGCTCCAGACAGGGTAAAGCAGATATCTGAAATTGAAATGATAGAGATCACATTAAAGACCTATATTTACCGTCATTATCCCCACAATTCCGACTTTTTGCAACTCTGAATCTTGGACGATCCAGACAATAGTTCTTCTGGAAACGGTTAATTTCCATAAATTATCCTCAGATAATGAATTGCTTCATTGAAACTGAATGCGTTCAAATGATTACCGTCCTTAAGTTAGATCTCGTTAAATATTACCCTTAATGAGCTGACGCTTTCAATTTTCGCTCCAATAAAATGTGATAATGGAACTTGTGTTTTATTACTTTGCCAAAAAGTGTTCTTTGTAATTTCAAGTACATAAACATATTTTTCATGCAATTATATACTATGTGTCCATTAGGGGGCAGTGACATAAGTAAGTGCAATTAATTACTGACCAAGGATAATAATTTGAAAATGTATAGAAGTATTTCTGTGGAGCTCATGGACAGAATAGCATAATTGAAATTCATGAGGTAGCCTACTGGATAGATTTGCAAATATCTTAGCAACATTTACTCCCTTATTGGTCATGTTGTTTCCATACGAAATGATTATTTTCTAGCTAAAGGAAATGATTATTTGATATATATATATATATATATATATATATATATATATATATATATATATATATATATATATATATATATATATATATATATATATATATATATATATATATATATATTATAACTAGTGATAAAAATTATATTAGACTTCCAAAATGCTTTAAAAATTTAAATTCTGAGTATGCATATCACGTGGTTTACCAGCCAGCTACTGGACTAGTAAAGGTAAAGGCAATGGAGTCAGATCTCAATTCCAGTTTCATCAGAAATGATGCTCACCATAACGTCAGCTGGACAAGCCCAACAGCAGTGGCCTTCCCAGTAAAAACCTTAAAAGCATAGTTCCGGGATGGGATCGATCTGCTGAGATGCGAATGTTAGGCGAACACGTTATCACTGTTCTAGCCACTAATCCTTAACCTCTGTGCTACCATGCTCCTTTTAGCGGTTGGTACTTCCCTCACAAGTTCGTCCTTAGGTCTTCAAAAGAGTGTATGGGGAATCTGGAAATTAGACTGATGATATTGGTGAGCGAAATGAACATACGCAGCTGGATGGTTGGTTGGTGAGGAGGGAAGGGAGTCGCTGCCTTTCCCACAAATGTTTTGAAGAATATAACATGATTTGGTTTATTTTTATGCCATATGATTTTCAATATATGGTTGATATGAGAAAAGGTTTTATCAATATTAATCAGTTATAGACTTACAAGTCCTAAATCTACAGGTTTGCTAAAATACGATACAACTAATGGGTGATCTCAAATACACAGTAGAGACTATTGTCAGTTTTAAGTTACCAACTTTTACAATAATAGCAATCAAGATGAAAATAAATTTTTTATGGTATAGTAAACCACAGAATTTATAGGATTGTAGCAATAAAATTCTTTCTCTTATGTGGGTTTGAAATATTTAATGTTAGGGATGGTAGCAAAAGAGGTAGTGAATTAGTGAGTGAATGATGAGATGAAAATGCCCCAGTACTATTGGAAAAGCAATAAAAAATATAGAAATGGTCAATACTGGTGGAATTGATTGTTGGAAGTATAAAGTGAACATTTTGCAAACAAGAACATAGTTGGATGAGAGGGGAAGCAGTGATGGGGGATGTAGGATAGAGAAGTGAGCCTTTTTGCAATTGGTAAAGAAATTGTTTACCTCTGAACATAGCCAAGTAATGGAGATGAATTAAAGATAACCAGAACTATTTGCCCGCATGTCTGTTACTTTATATACAAATTTATTATCCCTCCAGAGGGTCAAGTACAGCAAGATTTTTTTGGACAATTTTCCATTTTAATAGTTTTAACTTTAAAATTCAAACTATATGTAAAAAATGTCCAAGAACAAAATCAAAGGCTTTGTTAAATACTGGGGGGGGGGGTTGATAAACTAACAGGAAGTTGGTGAATCTTTGGTGTTTACAAACTGTGTGGTAACAGTGAGATATGCCAGTTAAATTTAAGTTTGACTTCATTACTATTATTATTGTCATTATATCATTACTACTACTACTACTACTACTACTACTACTACTACAGTTGATTATATACGTGATCTATTTCATTCTCATTTTATTCATTTGTGTTAAGTATATATTTTACAATGATATAAATAGCCTTATTTCCAGCATGTGATATATGGAACTAGGAGGAAGAAAAGAGGAAACCAATTGATATACTGTTTCCCCTTGAATAAATAGTGTCGTGATATGTTCCCATACCAGTCACAGATGACGTATGTCTTCCCTTGCATCTCTAGCCAAATATATACAATTCCCTTTCAGCTTTTGTAAAAACAAAGATATATATGGTTGCTTTCTGTCATTTCATTAAACAGGAATTCTAAAAAAAAAAAATGTATGAGTACATAACAAATATACTTGAGTTATTTTATCAACAATTTAATGCGAATTTCGACTCTGCTTCTTTACTACAAAATCTCGAAAACGAAGTCAAAAGCCAGATAACTACTATAAAATACTAACAGAAAGACGGTGTAAGAGATTAATATCCAGTTCATGCAAAGGGAATTTAAAAGGTCGTAAGCTTTTGTTCAATGAATTAAGATGACAGTAAGAAACCAAAGACAAGACAGAAGAATAATACTCAAAACAAGGAACAGTGAAAGAATTCAAATATTTTCCTTAGATAGACTGATCCCCCAAAATCATAAAACAATTTCTTAATGATATTTTTCTTTATTCGACTGAAGAAGAAAGAAAACAAGTGTGTTTCTAACAAATAGATAAAAAAAATCACACCTAGAGTTTTTAAATGAGATGTACAACGTAAACCCACTTTCATCATTAAGTCCGTTTCTGTCGTAAATCCAGCTTTACAAGGAAATGTTCATCCAAACATAGTTATAGGATGGAATACAGAATTGAGACCGTTATGTATTAACCGATCATTTCATGATAAATATATGTTTAACTTTTTCCCGACACTTATCTCTCCTGGAAATTACACACGAATTACACCCAATCACACACCATAGATTTAGAAATAGCTATTCTATACAATTAACATTTTATATTGGGCGTTTGTGTTTTTTATCAATCACTTATACTTTATTATATTACTAATTTCTACTAATGATTTTCACCCATTAATTTAAAAAAGCTTTGCTACACTTTGAACAATCTCTTTAATTGACGCTGAATTGTAATTCACATAAACCAATCTAATCCATCTAACCAGCCATTTGTCATTCGCTCATGAAATCCAGGTAAATCTTGTGAAATCGCTCAGATTATAAACCAAATCAAGAAGGATCTTCCTCTCCAAGTACGTCAATTTTCGCAAAATCTAGGTAAATGTGTTGCAAATCTCGCATCATATCGATTGGTAAGATTGCAGGGGAATTAACTGTGTTTACAAATGCGATGAATATTCAATATGCTGATTATTGTCTGTAGTAACGAATATTGAGAAATTTCCATGTATTGAAATCTATTCATAAATGAGATGGAGGTTCCATGCTCTTATTTATGCAAGAAGAATATTATACTTAATAGTATAATCACGAGAATTTTTTATTTTCTTTTATTTGTAGATTCTCAAAATCTAAACCTGAAATATCACCAAAAAGGCAGGGAATCATTAATTACAGTAATGATGAAAATTAGTAATTTCATCACCTAATTCCTCAACTTCAACAACGTTGAAGTCTTCTCTGATAATTGCTTCAGGTGACGAACAATAACGAAGAGGGGACACTAGAATCTTTGAAATAATTACCCTGAATAAAAAGATTGACTCTAAAAAAAAAAAAGTAATATCCGTGATAAACATGAACTACATCTTAGGATACTCAGCATTATCATTACAAGTATGTATCCATGCTGAAGAGAATCAAGGACTTTCAAATGTGCTTCAATTACTACACACGTACTTGTTTAGCTTTAAAAATTGGGTAATTAAAAGGTAAAATAAGACTAATTACGCATTGTATTCAAACTAAGAGGAAATAATGTAGATATCATAATGAATTGTCTTAGGAAATATTTTAAAGGTTTAAAGGGCATTCATGAATGGCAGAGACAAGGGATATTGCCCTATCAAACAGTACAATGCCCTAGAGAGTGACCATATTACATATGATAATCGAACAAGCCTCCTCTCCACCCAAGCTAGGACGAAAGAGGACCAGGTAGTTGCTGCTGATGACTCAGAAGATAGACCTATAAACTCCCCCAAACTCCTCCCTCTTCAATCCTTAGCTCACAAGGATATTTAGGCTAC
>NC_090740.1:43194446-43234446 GCF_036898095.1 Palaemon carinicauda
CTATGATATAAATATATTATCAAATAATGTAATTATAGTAAATAGAAGACTGTTAATATGTTTCCTATGATATTTTCAATATAGATATATTATCAAATAATTTCGCTCCTTAAACAGGAAGTAATATAGGTGATTGATAGCTGGAGTTATCACTAGTCCTAATAGTTTAACACAATGATGCTAAAATACCATAATCTTTTAATTTGAAGAAAAACATTACCTGTATTGTTTTAATCGTTGTAATTTTCATCATGTTCTTATATATTTTGTTTACTTCTGTTTTCAAAACATATTTCTTTTCAGCTTTGATGTTATTACCATACTTTTTTGGGCTCAAGCTTTTTCGTCATGATGGAAGTTCCTTAAGAGATATATGTACTACAGTGATATTCCCAGAGAATTTTACCTTTAGGTATCCAGAATTCTAACTCATGGCGCGAATATCCTTAGAATTTCTCCAAAGGATATCGCAAAATATCAGCGGACGCATTCTTGATACGCCTCCATAGCAATCTGCACCCCAAACAGCGTTTTGACTTCGAGGAGGATGTGGCAAAAGGGAGCCGTCCAAAGGCTGTCCCCGCTCTCGTAATACTATTGGGAATACAACAGCGCTATTCCCACTAGGGCGGACATTCCTTTTTTTTTGTAGCGATCTCGCTCGGTGATATTTCCTGGTGATCTAACTTTTCCATCGTTTTACAGGATTATTATTATGCTTTCTCCATCTTCTTCCGCCTCTGGAAAGTTGAGTATAGGGGCTTTACTATGAGAATATTTTAGCTCCTGTTTCACAATGAAATTAGAGTATTTTATTGTGTTTATGAGCTAGGCCAGTTACTGGCGCCGTCGTTCGTTTGGCATGTGTTATTTAGATAGCAGAACGACTTCCAGTTTTTAATAGCTTTATTTAATTATTTCAATTATTTAGCTATTTAGGCAATTATTCTTGTAAATTTTCGATAATGTGCATAATTTTTGTTTCCCCCTTTTCTCTGTCGATCGTATAGTTAGAGTTTCGGTGATTTAGGTAACCGAGATCTCGTCTAGCCTAGGTAACCTACCTAGACGTTTTACTATACGTTCAGACTTTCCCCGGTTACTCTTGTGTATTGTTTTTATTCAGTGGAGACTGATACCTCCTAGAATGTTATGAAACATTACACGTCTCTTCGGAGACTTAAGGGTAACCTCTTTCCCTCTGAGTGTAGCCTCAGGCTACAACCCTAATAGCTGTGCCTTGAATTTTATTTAGACATGGCTAACTTAGGGTTTGTCCTGCCTCTTCCCTTAACCGTTGGTTGTGGTATACCAGAATCCCAGAGTATTTAGTCTTATGTCGGCGACCTGCCGGCAGGGCGAATGGGTTGTAGGATACCATCATTCCCCTGCCGGCTAGGTGGCCGGCAATGGAGGTTAGCCCTCATTAGCCGCACTTGAAGTTATGGTAGGATACCATCTTCTTCTTGCGACTAAAAGACTAGTCCTATGCAACAGTACTCTGGGCTGAAGAGTAATTTTCTTTAGCCTAGGATACGTGGCACTGGAACTCTGTTTCTTCTTTGTCGAGAGGAGGCGGCAGTGCCGCCATCCCCTTAACTGTGTCAGCAATCTCTGGGATGGAAAACTGAGTCTCTCCTGTTCCCTGGGATTCTGCCGATACCGAAACAGAGTTTCTTTTACAGGTGGTAGGACTGACAATTTTTGCTAGTTCCTTTCACACTCGTTACAGGACCCTGTTCCCTACCTCTCTGTCCACTTTTGATGGCTGAGCCATTGTCATTCTTTAGGCCGGCATCTTGCATGCTGATAGGTTGCCGGAGCCAGCCAGACTCCCTCTCTAGTCATGTCTTTGGCAGACGACAGAGCATACTGCCGCCAACCACATCATCTGTCGGCAACTGCCGGCCCAGCCGGCAGCCAAGATGGCTCCCGGCGACCATGATGGCCGTGAGAGGGAAGTCCCTTCTGTTCCCAAGGTTCTTCAGTCCTCCCTTGGACTGCTGCTACAGGTCCTGTTGCCGGGGTACTGCCGGCCAGGCCGACACAGATAGTGCTGACTCAGTTGGCAGCACGCCGACTGTACTGGTACTGCTGGACTTGCCGGCCGGCAGTGTATCGGTGGTACCTTGTCGGCAATAGTACTGTAGCTGCATGGAAGCCTAAATGGTACATTCTCCCCTTCTATTAGAACCTTCTTTCTGGAAAAGGGCAGTCAAATTAGACGTTTACATCCTTAATTACTGTATACATTCCTAGGAGGGAGTAGCCTTTTTCCATGCTATCTCTCTCTCTAGCTAGCATGCCGGGTATGCCGGTAAGACCTAGCTGTGCCGGCTACATGCCGGCTGAACTACTGTATATTTTATACAGGTAGCCATTATATCTGCATTATAGAATATACTGCAGATAGAAAACTACTATATAGTTTATACTAGTAGTTATTTCCAATATATTTTGGATATCCAACACAGGCATTTGCAGAGCCCAATCCTTTATTGAATGAATATAATTTCTTCAATATTCTGATTAGAAATCAGTATTAGGATTACCCTACAATATTAAACACTTCAAGGCAGGAGTAATACACTCCTAACCCTTAAAGGGTGTAGCCTTTTTCCTTGAGTCTCACTGATCAGGAAACTCTATATTTTAATATAGTAAGAAGACTACAGCAAATAGGCTAAGTGGGATATACAAATATATGTCTTTATTTTCCTAGTCCAGCTGGCTTCATGCTAGATGGACCATACTGTCATATGCTACTATGAAGGCAGCATAATGACTCGACTACAATACATAATATACAGTAGCAAGTAAATTGCAATATAGACTTACTGCAATTAGAAAACTACAGTACCATAATACAGTAGTATTTTCTGACATACCTTGGGTGGGTGTTGTACGACCATTCTGCTGGTACCGTTAATATATTGAATGAATAGTTTTCTTCAATATTCTAATCGAGAATCAGTCATCCAGACCCCACTGTATTAACATTATTTTGGGACAGTGATTTGATACTTCTCTACCCCTAGGAGTAAGAGTCCTTCTACTTGGAGTTACTCTATAGAGAAATCTCCATGTAGTTAATACTGATGGGAGGCAACAGCATTTGCTCACAGGGGTACACAAGTATGTATCTCCTTCTATCCCTTTATAGCTTACTATCCTAAGCTACTCTATTGTAAAGGACATTTGCATGTTGATTGTCAAGGAGATAATCCATTGTATGCTCATTTGGTTTTCCTTTCTTTACAGGAGGAACACCAGATACCTTGTGCGGCAGTCCTCTGCAAGGCCAAGAGTAAGTATTTTTACGGTCATAATACTTGCAGGTTTCATGCCCCCTGCAATATTATTTCCAGATCCCTACATTATTGGAACCCACAGGTTTGCAATATATGTCGGACATTAATGTCCGAAGGTTTTGAAAATCCCAAGTCTACAGAGACTAGGTATACAGCTCAATATAAATTACGCAACTGGGTGAGAGGCTTTCGAAAGATCTCTCCGGGACCTTTCCTACCTGATGATGGGATGCGTAAGCTACTATTTCCGGAAGCAAGTGAGGAAACAGTAGTGCCTCAGGAGCTAACTACATCCCCTGACGGCCAGAAAACCTTTGGGATTAAGGGCAAGAAATGCCCCAAGGTAGAAGAGGAAAATGTTGCGTCGGAATTTCCTTCACCTGTGCCGACTTTAGAGCCATCGATGTCGACATCTTCCTCTTCTACCCCTAATTTGGATAATGTGGTACAATTATGTATCCAACTGAAGAATCAAATATAAAGCTTTCGTAGACAAAACGGAAGGCAGGAAGTAAAACGCAAGCTAGATCCTCGTAAAGTTTCTCTTGTCGCTTCCTAGGGGTCAGTCAAACGACCCATGAATCAAGACCTACCAACATGCTCCATAACCAATCCCTGGAGGTTCGCAGATCAGATGCCAATTTGAAATGGCAATCTCTGCATCTCAGAGAAAATAGGTGCTGTTCCTTTGGACAAAATTCAATTCTGGCCAAGCTTTGATGCTTTCCCTAATTGTTGGGTTCGACTGAATTACGAACCAAAGTCAAGAAAAGGAACGGAACCAAAGGAGGTCGAGATTCTTGACCATGGTAAGGCACAGACTATCCTTTCAGGTAGTCTAAGAAAGGCTGGTTATTCAGAGTTGAAGGTATTCTCACTGAATAACGGACACCCATCCTTTCTTGCTCCTACTTCACTCTCATTCCCCTTTATGGGGAAGGCATTTACTTCTGTTGCCAAAGCGGTAGAGGCGGGTAAGCCATGTCCCACACTCAATGAATGCAAGCCTTTGTCACCAGCTTTTCCCGGACAGGAAAAGGATTGGAAGGAAGTCCATTTGACATTTTCAGTAGGAAAATTAGACAAGGACGTCGCAAGTCGACAATTGAAGATATGTCTCCCTGAATTGTCTGAATTGCTCTTGTGTAGTGAACAGGAGTCAAAGGAGAGACTTGCGACATCCCTTTCTCTACAAAACTACATGGAGTTGTGTTCAACCTACGAGAGTACCCCAGACATGCTCATGGTCATAGCCAAAATGCATATGGCTATCTTGGTGAAGGACCTTTACGCCTTTATGAAGGCTAGGAGAGCATGTAGAGAGTTTGTGTTCGCTGATGCAACAGTAAAACACGGAACAAGGAAGCTAATATCTTCCAACATCTGAGGTAAAGACCTCTTCCCAGACGAGGTCACTAAGGAAGTAATTAAGAACGCCACCATGGAGAACATAGGTCTTCTCCAAAAATGGGGTATTCCTTCAAAGAAAAAATCTTCTGTGGTTTGGGGTCCCTAACCTAAAAAGAAGATTGGAAATGCTGGAAATATCCGGGCTGCTCAACAACATCCCACTATTCCAGTGACCACGATGCTACAGGCAGATGGTCAAAAGTCTAAGCCTACTGACTACTCGAAGCATAAAGACGCTTTGGCTAGGAGGAAATTTCCCTCAGGATCGTAGGACCTTTGATCCTTCGGTCCAAAGCGTATTCAAGATGAGCCATTGATGGGAAACAGAAATGTCCCTACCATCATTTCCTTACTTCCTCCTACAGTTCAAAACCCTCCTGGAGGATTATACCTGAGAGCTATAGAGCATACAGGTGGTAAGAAAACTTTAGCTCATCGAGTTCCAGGGAAGGCTGCTTCGTGTTCACGAGAAGGAATCAAGATATCAATGAGCCATTCTGAACTTGTCGCCACTCAACAAGTTCATAAAAAACAGCAAGTTCTGAATGATAATCCTTCTGAACATATGGGCCTTGTTCCAATTAAGGGTGTTCGTAGTGTTGTCAGACCTGAAAGGTGTCCTTCGGAACCTTCCAGTCCACCTCCCCCCCTTCCTCCTATCTAGAATTCATGTTACAGAGAGTAACATTCATCCTAAGGAAGATACGTGTCGGACTCACAGTTCTAAGTATCTTCAATGGATTGACGAACTTAGTCACGTCAAATTCAAGCCTAGAAATAGTTCAGGTATTAATATACCTGATCAAGAGGCTGGAATGGGCAACACACGAAGTGTCCGGCCATTCAAGAGATGACCCGGTTCCTGAGACATCACGGATGCAAGATAGGCTTCTAGAAGTCTCGACTTTCTCCAACTCAGGGGTTTCGATGTTTAAAAAACCATCGAATCCCTCAGTCACATCAACTCTCCTCTCCTTTGGAAATATAAAAGGAGCTCGTGAGGTCTGTCAAGAGACTCAGGTATTTAGTCAGAATACCAAAACGCCAACAGGAAAAAGCGCTAAACTTTCCCCAGTTCGCTATAGTGACAGAGCTAGTGCTAAGGGAACATCGGAAAGATGCGTTAAGAGCTTGAAGAAAACAAGCATGAAACGCTTGAAGAGATAAAAAAAAGACTGAGATCGGTCCCTCTTTAATCGCTTCTCTAACAGAAATTAGAGCACGGAAGTCCCAAGACTCTGCTGGTCTTTTCATGGGTGAGGAAGCCCCCTCCACACAGATCAGGCTCTCTAGGATTGATCTGGGACACCGAAGCGATAATAAGACGTCACATTCGAACGTCTCATTCAGACTTGGTAAAGTTACCCATCCCTCTCTTAAAGGGACAGCACCTACCAGCAGTTCATTTACAACTGATCCACGATGTGACGGTGGGTACTCTATTTTGATACAAACCGATAGAGTTGGAATGGTCCATGGGCGCAGACATATTCCCTCCCAGATGGGAACAAGTCCCAGAACTGCAATTCGATCTCTTCATCACGAGCGTCTTCAAGAAACTTCCTCTCTATATAGCCCCATACGAGGATCCTCTAGTGGGGCTGATAGACTAGATAAGGCTGTCCTAGCTCTGACCCTGGGTATATTTACGAAGATTCAGAAAGTAACTGCCTTCGTTTTATCACAGAGAACCCAAACCCTTCATTTCATGATTTTCTCGCTCTAGCGGTTAGAAAAAGGTTTGGGATCTCAAGAGGCAATATAGAATTCTTAGAAGAATACAAGGCCAAGTCAACTAGAAGCCAATATGAGTCTTCCTGGAAAAAGTGGGTTGCGTTTGTCAAAGCAAAAGGACCGAAAGAAATTTCAATGAACTTCTGTCTGTCCTTCTTTGTCTACCTTCATAGCCAAAGTCTGGCAGCCAATATGATAAATACGTGCAAGTAAGCCTTGACTAAGCCTCTCCTATATGCCTTTCAAGTGGATCTGGCGAATGAAATCTTTAATAAGATTCCGATGGCATGTGCTAGGCTTAAGCCCGCGGTACCACCAAAGCCCATCTCTTGGTCTTTGGACAAGGTCTTACATTATGCCTCATCTGTGAACAATGAAGATTGTTCTCTTAAGGATCTAACCCAAAAGGTTATTTTTTTGTTCGCTATCGCCTCCGGGGCTAGAGTTAGTGAAATAGTGGCCCTATCCAGAGATGAGGGTCACATTCAGTTCACGGAAGTGGGAGAAGAACTGAATCTATTTTCTGATCCATCCTTTCTCACTAAAAACGAGCTACCTCTGAAGGAAGATGTCTCTCTATGTCCTGTAGAGTGTCTAAAGGTCTATCTTCGTAGAACTTCAGGCTTCACGGGAGGACAGCTCTTTAAAGGAGAAACTTCTGGATCAAATTTATCCCTAAAACAACTTAGGGCGAAGCTCACCTACTTTATTCGTAGAGCGGATCCGGACAGTACTCCCGCAGGTCATGATCCGAGAAAGATTGCTTCATCACTGAACTTCTTTCAGTATATGGACTTTAAGCGCCTTCGTTCATACACTGGATGGAAATCATCCAGAGTGTTTTACAAACACTATGCAAAACAAGTGCATGAACTGAAACACTTCGTAGTGGCGGCAGGTAGTGTATAAAAACCTGCCCCCTAATTACTGTAGTAAACAGTTTTTGGTTTGGGACCTCACATATCCTCGCACATGTAACGGATGAAAATCATCCAGAGTGTTCTACATACACTATGCTAGACAAATCCATGATCTGAAGCAATATGTGGTGACGCCAGGTAGAATATTTAACCTGCCGTCTAATTCTACGATCAACAGCTAATTGACTGGGACTGTCAATTAAAGGGAGAAGAGGTCACCCTTCTTAGGTGTGACTTCTTTTAATTAAGTGTTGCCATGATAACACTGGCTCTGTTCAAAATCCCAGGTGTGGAATTATACAGATAGCACTAGTGCCGGTGTACGAAGTACACAGTGCAGATAGAAGTAACCAGTACAGGAATTATGAAGAGAGATTGTTTTATAATTTTCTTCAGTCTGCGAGTGGCATTCATCATTTCTTCCTTCAAGAAGGAAATATAGTCTCTATACTTGTTACAGGTATAATCCCATTGTCATACTACATTCGTTTTACTGAACATCTTTTAGTCATTTATTAGTGATAAAGGTCTATTAGAATGTAGTGCGTCCACCTTCGCCAGACAAATGTATGTATACATGCCAGAGTTCTTTAACTTACCAAAGTAAGTATCCCTCATATATTTGTATGCATCAAATAATAGATATAAGAGACACTGATGTTATTTTAGCAAATATACAACTGTGAGATTATTTGTATATTCAGTGTGTACTTATGTTTGGTCATACTATGTATGTTAACCTCAAGATCCCTTTTCAACTGTCTATAATGACTCTTTTCTGTAGGAGGCAGAAAGCACTAACATTGGTTATGATTAGTGATGGGGACGAATAACGGTAACGTCCCTTTTCTCATGTGGTCCATATTACCATAGAAAAGGTTGCTATAAGGTAAAGGCACTGATTAAAAATCCACAGATAAACTAATGCTCTGGTATGCTTCCATCACGACGACATGGCTTGAGCCCAAAAAACGGATTTTGAGCAAAGTGAAAAATCTATTTTTGGGTGAGATGTCCATGTCGTCCTGATGGATCCACCCATCTCTTCTAAAAGAAAAGATCTTCACAGTATCTTTCCCGTGGTACTGTATCTGTAACACCACGCTCAATGCTACAAGGAATGTCCGCCGTAATGGGAATGGCGCTGTTGTATTCCCAATAGTATTACGATAGCGGGGAGAGCCTTTGGACGGCTCCCTTTTGCCACATCCTCCTCGAAGCCAAAACGCTGTTTGGGGTGCAGATTGCTATGGAGGCGTGTCAAGAATGCGTCTGCTGATATTATGCGATATCCTTCGGAGAAATTTTAAGGATATTTGCGCCAGGAGATAGAATTCTGGATACCTAAAAGTAAAATTCTCTGGGAATATCACTGTAGTACATATATCCCTTAGGAAGCTACTTTCAGGAAATTCCATTAGGACGACATGGCCATCTCACCCAAAAATAGATTTTTTGCTTCGCTCGCAATCCATTTAGTCATCATTCTGTTCTCTCCTGTTTTTTTTTTCTCTCCTGTTTTTTTTTTATTTATTTATTTTTTTTTTGCAAACCCTTCCTAATTCATATTTTATTACGTGTCAGTTTCTATTTGTTTTTACCTACATCTTTTCTTTTCTTTTCTAGTCCTCCACTACCTGCGTTAAAAGAGCACTAGAAAAGGAGTGAAAAGATAAAGAGAATAAAAAGGATTTGAAACTGACACATAATAGAATAAGAACTTGACAAGGGTTTTTAAAAAAAAGGAAAAAAAAAACTATGGAAAGAGAAAAAAAAAGACAAAGGAAAGAAAATACGCTTCTTACCTCTCTCATTGTTGCCACCTTTACTATTTAAATCTAGCACTCACTTCTAAATGGTGGTAGTACATATATCCCTTAGGAAGCTACTTTAAGGAACTTCCATCAGGACGACATGGCCATCTCACCCAAAAATAGATTTTTTGCTTCGCTGCTCGCAATCCATTTAGTCATCATTTTGTTCTCTCCTGTTTTTTTTTTTTTTTTTTTTTTTTTTAGCAAGCCCTTCCTAATTCATATTCTATTACGTGTCAGTTTCTATTCGTTTTTACCTACATTTTTTTCTTTTCTTTTCTAGTGCTCCACTACCTGCGTTAAAAGAGCACTAGAAAAGGAGAGAAAAGATAAAGAGAAAAAAAGGATTAGAAACTGACACATAATGAAATAAGAACTTGACAAGGGTTTTCAAAAAAAAAAAGAAAAAAAACTATGGTAAGAAGAGAAAAGAAAAGACAAAGGAAAGAAAATACGTTTCTTACCTCTCTCATTGTTGCCACCTTTACCATTTAAATCTAGCACTGACTTCTAAATGGTGGTCAAATAATCTTTCATTAGTGTGCCTATTTACAGGGTTTTTTTTTTTCAGACAGTGGAATTTACTTTATATACCTAAGTTTATCATATGATGTGCAATCCCATGATATTTCCCCATGCTATTCCCTTGATGAGTTTTTTTTTTTTTTCTTTTTTTTTTCCTCAAGTGTTATGGGAGAAACAACGTAAGGTGGTCAAATAATCTTTCATTAGTATGCCATTTCACAAGGATTTTTTTAGACAATGGAATTAATTTATATGCCTATATTTATCATATGTGCAGTGCCATAATATTTTCCCCATGTATTTCCTTTTATAAAAGAAGCAATTTAATATTGCTTTTTTTTTGGTCTTAAATGTAATAAAAAAAAAAACGTATATACAGAAAGAAATTGTCGCTGTGTCTGCTCCTTACTGAAATCCATGATTACCATGAACTACCTAAGTCTTAAACTCAATTTTCTTAAGAGGTCTCAAGAAATTGGTGACCCTCCTTTCTCCTGTGAAAGAAAACCGACACTTATTGTTGGGTATAAGCATTTACGTGTCGTCCCTGGAGAGTTTGACTTGACCCGGGCCACTCTTCCAAGTAATTATTTTCCTCTTCAAAGGAGTTGGGATATTTTCCTCCCAATAGGCAATTAATAATATGCCACACCCTTGTCAAGACACGAAGTTCTTTCCTGCATTTTTTTTCCATCTTTTTATCTGAGAAATATTCATGTTTTAATATAATTATGTATTCGTTATCAAAATTTCCTCAATTGTAAGTTTCATTTTGATGAAGAGGTAACATGTGTTTATTTCATTATTTTGAGTATCTAGTTTTCTTAATTACAGCACTACTCAGATTTGAGTTAAATATAAATTTACATATTTTGTTTGCTTTATAATCACACAAAACTCCAATCATATAATTACCTATCTCAAAAATTAACAAGAACCATATAAAATCAATCTTCATGCAACATTGATTTTTCATGGGGCAGAAAAAAAAGTTTTTTTTTTTTTTTTTTTACTCCTTTCGCAACTCAATCATATAAAACATGATTGTTTAGATAATCGATGAGTTTTGAATGACTTGTGAGTTAGTAAGATGTTTATTTTTTTTTCTAACTACGAGGAGTTGGATTAAACATATTGGTGAAATCCTGGAATTTAATGAAAAAATACTTGAATGGTCCAATAAGGTTCAGGACAAAGAAAAGTAAAATTAAGGAATTTAAGATATTCTTTTATAACTTTTTATTTAGTAAGATGTTTAATCTTTATCATATATGAGGCGTTGAAATAAACATATTGGTGTAATCCTAAAATTTAATGAGAAATACTTTAAGGGTCCAACAAGGTTTAGGACCCCCCCCCCCAAAAAAAATACTTTAGAATTAAAAAATTTATTTATTTAGGGAAAGATTGATTGATTTAAAGTTTTCTGGCATCCTGACATCTAAGGTCATTGACGCCGATTTTGGGAGTACTAACTTCATCACAAAGTTAATAAAAATCTGGTTCAAAAACAAAATTACATAAGAACAAGAAGTACCATTAACTTTATACACCTATATATGACAGTTCAGATGCAGAAATCATCCAAATTTTAAATAAAAAGAACGTTGACAAGCCCAAAAAATATAACGGGTTATCATTACGAACTATATCACTATGTGGCAAAATATGATGACAGAGCTTTGACAAGTATAGGGAAAACTTTCTTTTCCCATTTCTCCGGCATATGAAACTTTTCCTATTGAATTTTGGATACATATATTTTTTTCAATGCTTCCCTTCCATATCAGCATTGTAAATAAAGCTGTCAGGATGTAGCACGTATTATTATTATTATTATTATTATTATTATTATTATTATTATTATTATTATTATTATTATTATTATTATTATTATTATTATTATTATCAAAAGTAAACTATTCGAGATTGGTACAATAAAGTATTTCTGTTATGCATTACGGAAGGGCGCCTGGTGTCTCTTATCGTCAGGCGAAGTCTAGCTAAAGGGTGATGAGCAGGCTCATCATACACGATTTGGTTGGCTTGTCATATTACTATCAATAATAATAATAATAATAATAATAATAATAATAATAATAATAATAATAATAATAATAATAATATTAATAATAATGTCCTCTTGCATTACAGTTAATTAGAGGGAGATAAGAAGAAAAAAGACAGAAGAAATACAGTGGATATGTTAACCTTGCATAACCAGTTTCTTTATAGGATTTACTTATCTCTCTCTCTCTCTCTCTCTCTCTCTCTCTCTCTCTCTCTCTCTCTCTCTCTCTCTCTCTCTCTCTCTCTCTCTCTCTCTCTACTTGGAATAGACTTCCAGCTGATGTAGTAAACACTAACTCGGTAAACTAGTACATGAATAAGTTAGACAATCTCATAAGAACTCCCTAAATGCTTCAACTAAATCGCTCTACCAAAGAGCAAATGGAGCCTTCGAGGATGGACTAAAAAGTCTTTGAGATATCCAAAATACTTATAACTCCTTGTAACACACACACACTCTCTCTCTCTCTCTCTCTCTCTCTCTCTCTCTCTCTCTCTCTCTCTCTCTTACTTGGAATAGATTTCCAGCAGATGTAGTAAACAGTTAGTTACACGGTAAACGAGTTCAAGAATAAGTTAGAGAAGATCATAGGAACTCTCTAAATGCTTAAACTAAATCGCTCTACCAAGTACAAATGGAGTTTCGGTGGATGGAATAAAAAGTCTTTGAGACATCCAAATTCCTTGTAACTCCTTGTAACTCTCCCTCTCTCTCTCTCTCTCTCTCTCTCTCTCTCTCTCTCTCTCTCTCTCTACTGTTCTTTGCGAGGACTGTTTTTTTGAGTCACTTCGCTGGTAGTTTCAAAAATGGAAAACAACTCTCTAAAGCTCCCTAATATATTATCAGTGATAGCGGATAGGGTGGAATACGTAATAAGGGTGAAACCATTAAGGATTTTTTTTTTCCAAATGCAAAGAAATGTAAGCCTAACATGAACTTTTAAAGATAATAAAGACATAATTTAAAGTATTTCTCTTACGGTATTGTCAAAGTAAAGGGAAGCAACACCTACCATTTCAACCATTCCTTTATTCTAAAAAAAAGGATCCCGTCTTGGTAAAAGTGAAACATTATGGTAAGCTTCCACAGATCTTTGAAAATGCCAGGATAAGAAAACAGTGAAACTCAAGTCGGTGTCTGCAGATATAACCAAGAAATATTGGGAGAGTTCGGAAGGGAATGTGATAGAATTTCTGAGTAAAAAAAAAGAAGAGAGAGAGAGAGAGAGAGAGAGAGAGAGAGAGAGAGAGAGAGAGAGAGAGAGTGCTTGGTAGCTGCTTATGTCTCTCCACCGAGACAGAGTCTTGGTGTTTTCATTTTCTAATGATGTTCCAAAGAGAAGTTAATTTAAGTTTCCCTCATCATATTTATGAGCAGTTATTTTTCGTTAACTATCACTTTTCTAAACATTGGTAAAGGAATGAATAAACATAGATGCAAATATCTATATTTTCACAAACTTTCGAATAATCTGCATTTCACGAGCTGAAGTTTTTCAATGTTGACATTGCAATTCTTTCTCCTTTCTTTGTGCTAAAAGATTCTCTTTTTTTAAATTACCCTATTGATTTGTCTTTTTTATTAGAAGTTTAATTTTATCTATGTAATCTGTGGGTTACATCATAAATTGTGCTCTTTTGTGCACCCTCTTTTAACTGTAGTTTGATGGTACCAATAGGTTTCTATGACATGTAAGAGACCCTTCTCGCTCGTCCTTGTTTCAGTCTGGCTATTAATTCTTTCCAGAGCCTTTTGCAAGCCATGAGTCGGAAAAAAATACAATTTCTTGGCTTTAGTTAGTCAGCTCCAATCACTCTTTTAGGAGTTCCATAGTCTCAAATGGTTGATTAAGTATGTATTAACAAAACAGAAACAAAAAACATCATATTGTTTTGTTTAGAACTAAAAACACGAATATCTGTTTCACTGCGTAATGCCTAATCATTGCTATTTTAAGGGGGAAAGGGCCATATAACTACTTCTTTATACAATCTAAGTAAAATATTGGTTTCTTTGATCACAAGATTTATGTATGATTTCAAATGATCTTATTAAAATATCACCAGTAATTCAAGTAAAAATAGTATAAAAAACTATTTTCTATAATTCGAATAATACACAACGTCGGGTTGGAGAATAATATGATAATTTTACACAATGTATGACCAAGCAGTCAAGAAATATGCCAAATACATTCTACTGACCGTTTATGAGATGAATTATCGCAAAACATGCTATATTAACTATATCGATTATGTCAAGATTCCTAAAGAGAAAGATACTGAGGTCTATGATGGATATGCATCAGATTTCATTCAGCTATTCGGTGTTGTACACGAGTCACATAGTGAGTGTTGTACATGAGATTATTGAAGGCAGACCTACGGGAACTAATCATCAAGATTCCGGTAGATCTTGGCATCGATTCACTTAATTACCATACCGAAAACCTTAGAGCCAGGCCCCAGAAACCCTTTATCATCAGACTGTCATTCTGACAGTCACAAAAATACCTAAGAATGACATCATCAATGACCGAATGGGTCCTTG
The DNA here is from genome assembly GCF_036898095.1 of Palaemon carinicauda. Classification (NCBI taxonomy): domain Eukaryota; kingdom Metazoa; phylum Arthropoda; class Malacostraca; order Decapoda; family Palaemonidae; genus Palaemon; species Palaemon carinicauda. Next base: position 43,208,782 of record NC_090740.1, read on the forward strand.
ACGGAGGAAGTATCAGTTTCATCAGATTTGAATGTTTCAAGGCAACTCATGAATAGCAGAGGCAAGGGACAATAACATTGCCCCACCAAGCAGGTTAATGCCCTAGAGACTGACCTTATATACATATGATCAGCACCCAAGCCCCCTCTCCACTCGAGCTATGAATGATGAGGGCCAGGCAATGGTTGGTGATGACTCAGCAGAGAAACATATAGGCTCCCCATATCCGGGCCCCCACCCACCATCCTTAGCTAGCAAGGATGTTGAGGCTGCTACAACCAAAGGCACCAACGAGTTTAAGCGGAACTTCAACTCTAGTCTGGCGATGACCAGTCAGGGACACTACGGCATCGGCCACTTCACAATTAACTTTCAGCCAGCTCCTGTATTTAGGTCGGATGAACACATCAAGGCAAATCAAGTGTTTAGAGGTGAACATATCATCAAAGCAGAATTGATGAGAGTCCGCAACAAAATCCCATTGACATCAATGGCTGAAAGTCTGATGTCAAATATCAATCGATTCAATTATCGGTTCTTAGAGCATCAAAGAATAGCAAATATTGCGGTAAACCCGAAAAGATTAAACAGCTGAAGGTAAACCAATTTAAAGTGGGAAAGAAAAAAGTTTGATATAGATATTTACAGAGTTTTCAAAGAAAAAATTGAGGATTGGAAATGGATAAAATGATTTGAGTATGAAAGTATATTTGTGAGAGAGATGTAGAATAGATCTGTGTTTAAAGTCTGTTAATCTAATATCGTATACTATCGTACATATTGCTAAAAGAGAATTAATCTTAATGTGACGAAGATATAAATCATCATCATCTCCTCCTACGCCTATTGACGCAAAGGGCCTCAGTTAGATTTGCTAGTCGTCTCTATCTCGAGCATTTAAATCAATACGTCTTCATTCATGAACTCCTACTTCACGCTTCAGAGTCCCCAGCCATGTACTGTAGTTGTGGGTCTTTCAACTTTTCTAGTGCCTTGTGAAGCCCATTTGAAAGTTTGGTGAACTACACTCTCCTGGGGAGTGCGAAGGGCATGTCCAAACCATATGCATCTACCCCTCACCGTGATCTCATCCACATGGGGCACTCTAAGTATCTCTCTTATAGTTTCATTTATAATCCAGGCCGGCTATTTAACTCCCAATACTCTTTTGAGGACTTTGTTCGGATATTGTTTCATTGTCATACCACGACTCATATCTATACAGTAATACAAATTTCACTAAACTGATATATACCCTAATTTTATAAGTAATTTCAGGCGATTTGATTTCCAGATTTTATATTAATAAGGTGTTTATCATAATCCTGAACAGCAAATATAATAAAACTTTAATAACTAAAAAAAGAAAGAAACAAAGAAAAATTTGGATATCCACAAATGATGAGAGTGATCGGATCAAAACAAAACCAGCCAGTTTATCGGGGGAACAAAATATTCAAAGTCTTGCATATTTGTAAATGTTTATTATATAACCAGATGGAGGTGATTTTTTGCAACACCTATCTTTCTTTATCTAACCACTTTTTCACACACACACACACACAGAGACACACACACACACACACATATATATATATATATATATATATATATATATATATATATATATATATATATATATATATATATGTATATATATATATATATATATATATATATATATATATATATATATATATATATATATATATATATATATATATATGTGTGTGTGTGTGTGTGTGTGTGTTTGTGTGTGTGTGTGTAAATATATATATATACGGTAATCCTTTTAAAAAGTCCTGTGATGTTTATTTTCAGAATAAACACAAAAGCTGAGAGATACAAAAAAGATAATTCATTCCAAGCTGTCAGTAGAATACTTCCTTTCAACTCAGAAATGTGTTTAGAAAAGAAGTGAATCTATGCAGAATTACTGGAGATATGAATATATAAAACTAAACGCAATCTGCCACAGCAGAACGCAACCGAGATATTATCCTTAGGAAAGCTGTGGAAAAATGTAATAAGATTATTTTGCATAAATACATCCAAATCCTTTGTCTTCTATGCGTTGCTTCGGAAAGAGCTGGTGTGAAGTTTTTTGGAAAAATGTAAGACTCCCTTTTACTCCTTCTCTGCACATGCATTGAATTAATAGTTCTCTATTCCTGGGTTGTCTAAATTAAACTTTTGAACGTTTTTTTTATGTCATCATGGAAATTATTAATGTCGGGGTATACTACATGTTGTCGTAAAGTTGAGAATTTTTTGAAGATACAGTTATATATATATATATATATATATATATATATATATATATATATATATATGTATGTATGTATGTTTATTTATATACATATATACATGTATATATATATATATATATATATATATATATATATATATATATATATATATATATACATATTTAATTATATATATACATATATAATTATATATACACACACACACACACACACACATATATATATATATATATATATATATATATATATATATATATATATATATACAGTAAAGGGTGATCTAAGAGTAAATGGACAGTAATGGTTACAGTCATTTTGAAATTACACATATCTATACAAATATATTTACTAACACAATTATTGCATTAGGAACTTTTTTTTTTTTAGCAATAATTTGAAAGCTCTCAAATTTTACTGTGAACCAAAATACACTTATAATTATATAACCAATATATAAACGTATTCAACATACCCTCTTGGAAATATCACTTATCTATTAATCAGTAAAGATGATTTATTCATGTTAGTGTGGTTGTGAATCGTAGAATCGTTTTATTTTTATTTTAATTTTTTATTTTTATTTTTTTTTTCTTATAGTGTATCTAGTTAACTAAGAGTGTTCACGGGTATTTCTTTTTCATTTTTATTTTCAGGCCTCTTCCTTTGGAATTTGTTTTCTTTTTCCTTTCCAAGTATTGGTAGTGGACTATTCCTTCAACCTACAGGTTCTGCAAAAGGATCGATTGTAGGTGACCATTCATGTATAACGATTTGCAATAAACTACTCCTATATGACTTTAATATGACTGTTGGCGACCAAGCTGGAAAATAAATTTACTTATACTTGATTGATGATAATGTGGGATGATGATGATTTCAACAAGCTGTCCTAGAAACAGAATATTTCCTTGAATACTCTACAAACGGATTGGGCGAATTTTAAGGTTTTCAATGGAGAAGTGATAGTAGTCAGTCCTTACACTGTTTAGCATTTTATGGACGATGGTGTCCGTGTCTGTGTCCAGACACACACATACAATATATATATATATATATATATATATATATATATATATATATATATATATATATATATATATATGTATATATATATATATATATATATATATATATATATATATATATATATATATATATATATATATATATATATATATATATATATATATATATATCCTTAGGTTATGGTGATTTTGTATATTCGTATAAATTTTATCATAAGTGTTGATAGTGTTTTTGTTATTTTTTATTGTTACTGATTCTAGATATATTACTAGAAATTATAGTTTTAGGCAATAAGTCTAGTTTAAATCTCCCCTTTTTTAAGAGAAAGTTTCCGTTGTTGGACTATTCGTCGGTAAGATCGAGTTTGTGTTTATACGTTTCCCCACATTATTTTGGCATCCGAACAGTGACTTCCGAGGTGGGATTGAAAACTGAATAGTTAGACGTAGGAAAAATTACGAATTAGATTTAAGATTGATGAAAATGGATGAGCAATTGAAGGTTATGAGAGAGGTGTTGCCGTTGTGTAGGGAAAGAGAATGCTAAGTCTTCAACAGAGAAATAAAAGTTGTCTGTATAAAATAAGAAGCTATCGTTAGACAATGAAAAATCGAAGTGTGAAAATGAGGGAGCTTCAAAAAGAATTGAGAGAGCTGAAGGGAACTCTATAAAGAGAAGAAGAAAGTGTAGAGATAAAGATAAAAGAGAATGAAAAGTATGGTAGTGGAATTAAGGTATATAATTAGAGAGTTCGTCCATATATGAGTTTTGAAGCAGTGGTTTCTGCTTCGAGTAAACGGTTCACAGGCTTGAAGGGCACTCATAAATGGCATAGGCAAGGGACAGTGACATCGCCCTATCAAGCATGACAATGCCCTAATGACTGACCATATTACTGTACATATGATCAGCGCCCAAGGCCCCTCTCCACCCAAGCTAGGACCAAAGAGGGCAGGGCAATGAATGCTGATGACTCAGTAGATAGACCTATTTGCTCCCCCAAACCCACCCACCCCACTCCTTAGCTCATTAGGTGATATTGCAGCGGCCAAAGGAACTAACAAGTTTGAGCGGGTCTCGAACAATAGTCTGGCGATCACCAGGCAAGGACGCGACCACCAGACCGCTACAACCCTTGGTAATAAAAGAAAAGACTCGGGCAATTGATAGTGAGGAATGGAGTATTATTGATAGTGAACAAAGTAAAGTTAGTAAGCATGGTGATAGTGAGGAAGGTAACGATAGTAAGCATAATACTACCCAGTATTCAAGAAGTTTTATTCTAGCTTTTCTCATATTCTGAAATGATTTATTCAGTTAAACTTCAAAAGTTTAAAGTAACTGCAAACCTTTTTTTATTAGGTTCAAATAAGTAGTTTCATAGTTTTTGTATGACAAATCTAATGCATTTAACACATTATTCATAGAATTTGTGTATATTGGAACTTAGGGAATTTATAGCGAAAATAGATAAAGATTTTTCTAAAGCATTTCCTAGCAAGCAAGTCGTCATTATAGTTTTTCATTGTATTTTGTAAACTGCACATTACAGTAGCATTAAAGAAAAAAAAAAGTGTCACCTTTTTAGAAAATAATCATCACTTCTCAATATTTCATTCTTTGATTATTATATTTCTCGCTTTTCTATAAAATACCTGTAGGTTCTACTGGTATTTCTAAATTAAATCATATTTTGCATATCATTCATCATATCTATATATTAATTTCCATAAAATGTATCTCAAACTCAGTCTAACTCTCCCAGTTTTCGGACCAATAATTTTTGGTGCTAAACATAGATAGATAAATTCTAAAGCACGTTATATGTATCAATCAAGAGGTTTGTAATTTATCATTTCTGTTGATATATGTTAAAATTATTTAATTATCGATAATATTTTTATAAAAGAAATACCAGAGAAGAAGGTTTTTCAAACTAGCATATCGTAAAACATTGGGTTTCTTGTTTATAGCATTAAATGCAATTTTAGATGCATTTACTCCATTATGTATCAAAAATACTAATTTAAGGTTATTTCTCCTTACTTATATTGCATTAGAGGAACAAATATAAATTACGTTTTGACTATTTAAACAGAAGACTTTCGTGGTACACAACACATTAAATAAATAAAAATTCCGCTTATCTCAATGTAAGTATATATCTTTTTGATATTCTCATTTTCCATTACAAGCAACATTTTACATTAATAGTGTATTCAAAGGTTAGAATTAATAGCTTCATTAATACTCGATGGAACATAAAAAATTAGTTATAAATTTGATGGCAAAGTCAACAATGGCTTAAAATAATACCCTATGATCATTAGGAAGGCATTTTTGTAAGCTTGCTTTTAATAACATAGAAATGGATATAAATGAATAGAAAGAAGTCATTTCCTATCCGTTTTTTAGTCTATTCATCCCAAAACAATTTTATGATTGTAAGGGCAATGAATTCTAATATCTTGTGTAAATATCTAATAACTATATGATTAGAAATTGATAGAAAAAAATTAAAAATAAATCATTCTCTACCATTGTTTAAACTATTTTGTAAATCCTCTCACACAAGTACTGATGATTCTTATAAAGTTAAAACCATTTAATATGAAATAACGTTACAAATGTTATACTTGCTGATCAGTACCTTACAGATAATTAAAAGCAATACTTTTATAATTGGAACCGGATCCAGTATTTTTTGAAGCTTGATATGGCCTTTCTGTGTGTAGTCAACCTCAAAATAAAAGTGTGAAAAAATTCAATTCACGAGAGACCTTTACCAAATATGAAAGAATATAAAGACATGAAGTGAAATTTTTTTAACACAAATATAAATATAATAGAATATTTCTGTAAAAATCATATTATTATTACGATGTCACACTAAAAAAAAAAAAAATTAAATTTCTTCCCCAAAAACATTACACATGATTCTATCAAAATGAAGTTGCAGTGCTTATAGGTTTAAAGGCCACTTATGAATGGCAGATGCAAGGGACATTGACATTGCCCTATTGAGCAGGACAATGCCCTAGAGACTGACCATATATACATATGATCAGCACCCAAGACCCCACTCCACCCAAGGTAGGACCAATGGCTGCTGATGATTCAGCAGATAGACCTATAGACACCCCGAAATGCCCCATTCTTAGCTCACAAGTATCGGGAGGTTGCAGCGACCAAAGAAACTAACGAGCTTGACCAGGACAATGCCCTAGAGACTGACCATATATACATATGATCAGCGCCCAAGGCCCCTCTCCACCCAAGCTAGGACTAAGGAGGGCCAGGCAATGGCTGCTGGTGACTCGGCAGATACTCCTAAAGTCTCCCCCAAAATTCCCCATCCTTAGCTCACAAGGATGGTGAGGTCGCAGCAACCAAAGACACTAATGACTTTGGGCGGGACTCGACCCCAGTCTGGCGATCACCAGTCAAGGACATTACCACACCATTAGTCTGAGAAAAGAAAAATTCCAAAAAGAAAATGGTAGAATGCACATGGAAGGGCAAGTGTTAAGAAACGTAAATATTGGAGGCAACGTTTATATTTCTCAAATATTTTTAAAAGACGCTATGACAATATGAAATGAAATTCTAACAGATTTTCTTATTCTAGTCATCCAAACATTTGTGATAAATTTTAAATATTACCTGCTCTCGCATCACATCATTTTCTAAGAAATTCAAAATTCTAGCCTCAACTGAACTTAGTTGTGTGTTCGCATTTACTCTGTTAAAGCGTAAGTCCTTACATAAGTCCTTTTAAAGTTTATATATCAAATATCTGCTTTAATGTTGTTATTGTTTTTAAAATATTTTATTTTATTTTTATTACTTCTCATAGGGTTTATTTATTTCTTCATTTCCTCTCCTCATTGGATTATTTTTCCCTGTTGGAGCCCCTGGGCTTATAGCATCTTGCTTTTCTAACTAGGGTTGTAGCTTAGCTAATAATTATAATAATAATAATAATAATAATAATAATAATAATAATAATAATAATAATAATAATAATAATAATAATAATAATACCGGAGGGCATTACTTAAAGAAACGAACATTTATCGTTTTCATTACAAGAAATAGTAAATTTGGTAATTTCTTAGCTATTTTTCTCACCTGAATCTGCTGCTGCAAATTACCTATGCATAATTATTGAGTAAATAAATTTACTCTGCAGACAGCTTTTCATTGACAAGGATTAATATCCCATATTCTATTAGAGTGGAGATGTTAGAGAACATTACATAAAACCTTCACTCAATCTAAGTTCTTGAAAACATATGAGCAGGCTATATGTAGTTTAGGAGACATAAGGTCTCCTTGTCTAACTCTTATTTCAATTGGAATATTATCACTATCTTTATGTAGTTTCAAGACTGCTGTAATTCCCGTATATATATATATATATATATATATATATATATATATATATATATATATATATATATATATATATATATATATATATATATATATATATATATATATATATATCTTAAAGTATTCTGTCACAATATTCCTCTATTCCTTGTCTTTGTTGGGCTTTCTTTACTGCTGAAGGTTGATAGAATCAAAAGATTGCTCATAGTTTATAAATGACATGCATAGTAGTTTTTCATACTTTGTTGATTTCTCATTAGCTAGTTGATTACATGGATATGGTCAGTTGTTGAAGACCCTCTTTTAAAGACTGCCTGTTCTCAAGGTTGATTAAAGTCTAGTTGTTTTTCTATGTGTATATATTTTATGTATTGCTGATAGTAAATCTACTGGGCAGTAGTTTTTCAGGTGTATTGTGTCTCTTTAGTGTGTGAATTACTATAATAAGAAAGTTTGTCTAAGGCGTAAGCTGGGTGTTATTTGTTAGTATTCCATGTTTGCCAACGGTTACATAAGCAGATGAGTAACCTAATTAGGTAGCCAGAACTTTGGTTGTGGAAGAAATGCAACCCTAAATATCCATAAAATCACAGGTACCTGGGTGACGGATTGGGTTTAATACAAAGAAAAGCTCTCTCTTGGGTTTCTACTTCAAATGCCTGGCGGATGATTTTACTCGAATTCGTATAGATCGACAGGGGTCATTTGACTTAGTTAGATAGGCATTGTGCATCAAACAGAACTGGCATTCCCTTGATGAATCTAGCCAATGAATCCTCATTGTCCTTTTCCAGCATAAGGACATCCAGAAATATACATGGACTTCACCATATGGCAAATATAAAAATCAAATAGATCACGTGGCCATTAATAGAGAGAGGAGGACGACTTTGAGAATTGAAAGAAGCTATAGAGGAGCAGTTATTGGTAGTGATCACCACCTCCTCATTGCCACGCTGAAATTAAAACTGGAAGCACCGAACAGATATGTATATAAAATACCTACGTTTGACACAACTAACTAGTAGACGACTAACATAGAGAAACATTTGCAATTGAATGTAGGAATTGATATGCAGTCTTAGAGAACTTAAGAGAAGCAGAGAACACAATTAATGTATAATGGTGTGGTTATTAAGAACATTATCAGTCAGTTGGTAGTGAAGATTTGGGACATACAGTTACAAGGAAAAAGCCCTGGATATCAGATGATACTTGGGATAAGATAAAAAGAAAAAAAAAAACAGAAGTTAATTGTTGAAGGATTTCGACAAAGTAATGAAAATTACAAGGTAGAGCATGCTACCTATTCCAGTATTGATAGAGAAATTAAAAGAAATGCCAGGAATGACTTGAGAGAGAAAGCAGAAAAGGCTTACAAAGCTATGAATTCAGGGAGTAGTTATGGTGTAGGAATTACGTATAGAATTATTAATGAAATCTCTACGGGGACAAAAAAAGAAGAAGCATATACCCATCAAAAAGAGAGATGGATCTGTAATAACAACAGAAGTTGAAGAAAGACAACGTTGGATGAAATACTTTAACGAGGTCTTAAATAGGAGATATGAAGGGAATAATTTGATTTATATACCTGAAAGTAAGAAATACCTTGATGTGCCCAATAATGAATTCAATATGTTTGAAGTCAAAGTTATCATTAAAAACTCAGGAGATGGAAAGCCCCTGGTTTGGATGGAATAGATGCTGAGATGATACTGGTTGAAAATTAAGTGACTCCCAGAATACTTACAAGATTATATCGTAGAATGTAGCAAAAAGAGGCAAAACCTGATGAATGGGGGTTAAGAGCGTTGGTGAAAGACTAAAAAAGGAGATTTGACTGATTACAATAATTACAGAGGCATCACACTCATGTTAGATTTCGCGAAATATACATAGTATGCTAATATTCAGAGACCAGAGAGAAAGAGTGTTGAAAAACTGAAAGATGAACAGGAAGGATTTAAAAAAGATAGAAGTTGTACTGACCACATTTTCATCTTAACACATGTTGTACAACAATGTGTAAAAAAGAGAAATCCACCTTTGATGGCATTTGTGGACTGAAAAAGCCTTTGATATTATGCACATTATTACGAAGTACCTCTTCCACTTATATATGAAAATTTGATTAAGTCTGTTCATGAGCATAGCAAATGCAAAGTTAATGTTAATGGAGTTCTATCAAACAATTTCCAGTGAACAGTAGAGACTCCGAGGGAATGTGTTGTCACCTATGTTGTTTATAATCCTTATGGATTTTGTAATGCACAACAGCTAGGGATGGCAAAAAAAAATTTAAATTTATTGGTAATAAGAAATTAACGGACAAAGAGTATCATGAAGACGCTGTGCTTATCAGCAAAACGCCGCACGACTTACAATATCTGCTAATGAGAATCCATGAAATATCACATGAGGTTGGACACAGGATAAATAGAAGAAAGACAGAGATGATGAGAACAAAATGTACAATGGATTATGAAATATCATTAGAAAGAGAAAGGATTAATGAAGATGAAATATTTAAGAATGGCAAAACTGAGTAAAATTTGGATACAAAATCACATAAAATTACATATAGAAATCAGGCTATATATTAGATTCTTGAGATCGATGTTACTTTGGGGACATGAGTCGTGGTATGACAAGGAAACAATATCCAACAGATTTTGTAGATTAGAGAACAAAGCCCTTAGAATTATATTCGGATTTAATTGGTAGGACAGGATTATAAATGAAACTTTAAGAGATTACTCAGGTCCCATATGTAGATCAGATCATAGTTCAGAGTAGATGGAGATGGTTTGAACAAGCTCTTGGCATTCCCCAAGAGAGATTACTTCACCAAACTTTCAACTGAAATTTGAAGCAACTGATGATGAATGGAGAATTATTGATTTAAAATCTCAAGTGTGGGACGTCTGGTGAAACCTAACTGAGGCTATTTACGTCAATAGGCGTAGGAGATGATGATGGTATATATATATATATATATATATATATATATATATATATATATATATATATATATATATAAATATATATATATATATATATATATATATATATATATATATATATATATATATATATATATATATATCAAGGACTATTATTATACAGGACGTGCGCACCCAGAATCCTGGCTCCGCTAGCGGAGGCCATTGCTTTCTTCGTAACCTAACATTTTATATTAGGGAAATATATCAAAACTAGGAACTTAACATTGTATATAGGACAAGGACAAATATATCAACTATTGACTTATTCAATGCAGTACGAGTTAGTATAAATTTTTGTAGTGAAACAAGAAATTATTTTCAAGGCACTGTTATGCTTTGGAATGCCTATTTTAGCCAGAGTTGACATGTATTATTGTATGAGGTGAGTGGACACTTTAAAGGAACCCAAGTTGCTGTTGTTTTAGATTTTACAAAATGGATTATAGGTAAACCCTTATGATTGCAAACAACAAACATTCACACAAATAAACAGACATAAAAGCAAAAGCCTACCAAACTGCAGTGAATAATCAGCGAGCTGGGCCTTCATTACAGAAGTCTGGAGAAGAACTGCATTCTTTTGCTTGTGTTTCTCTAGTTTGTGGAGTCCATTCAGAAGAACATTTGCCAGATAACGGAACACCTTGGGACAGTCAATGACAATCCCACTGAAGCTGGTGAGTGTCGATAAGATCTCCATCAGTCTTTTCTGGCAGCAAATTTTGTGCAGGGATTCCTTGATGAAAACACAGTCCACATCTGATAAGATCAAAAGTGCAGATCTGTGGCGTTGTCAGGTAACCTCTGGACACTGTCTCGAAAAAGTCCATAACGTCATTTGTCACAAGAGGTTTTTCAGCTTTGAAGACATCGTTAACGCACTTCGTCTCAAGCCACCCCGCCATATAGGCCGCACTGTAGTCTTCATTCACAGTCAGTGTCATATCTGTGTTACACCTCTCAATAGAGAGTGCATTCTCCAGGTCAATTTCAGCCCCCAAAAAGGTATGTTCCATCGACAAAGGGTGGACATCGATGGACTGGAGGTTTACGGCACAATATCTAGTGAGGCGCTGCTTTCATATGGAGAACACATCCCCAGTGGTCATGAAAGAGTTTACAGGTTGATTGATGGTAGACTGAGAATTCCCCCTCGAGCCGGTCACTGGATCTCAAGCAGTAGGATATAATGGAAGTCAATGTTTCTGAACAATTAGCATCAAATGGCAATCAGTCCCTGCATAGTCTGCATCAGTGCATTCCTGGTGTCATGGGTGAAACACTTGATTAGATTTGCTCCATGCCCTGAAGAAGCCTCTTGGATAATCAACAGGAAAGTTTGCAGGGTGGTTGACTGGGGATCTTGAACAGCTCGATATTGATCATTCATGTGCTGGTCTGGCCCCTTCCCAGATACATTCACTAAATTCCACCAGTTAAGGAAGATTTGGATGAACTTAGAAGTGTCATGACATCCTCTGAGCTTTAATGTAGCCACAACCTTTTCATTGAAAACATTCAAGACATGTTGCATATTTCGTAGTTTAAGTCGTGAGGAGTTAACAGCAAATTTAGTGAGGGTGTTAGTCTTCAGAATACAGCCTTTCTCTGACTCGTACAGTTTTTTGGTGTCAATAAATGATGCTGTTGTTTTATTGCCAAGGATGATCTTTTAGCACTTCACACTGATCCCTTTGTTGTGCATGCACTTCAGAAGATGCACTATGTTAAAAAGGAGAAGCCAGACACACTCTTTGTCAATAGGATGCTTGGCTGTGGCACAGCAATCACCCAGAAAATCAAACATCTAGGAGTACTACTGGTTTATCCTCTGGTTGTCTGTGCTATACCCGATGACACTCCCACCTGCCCTCTCAACAGCAGCTACCGCCTCCTTCACATGCTTAAGCTGGTATGCTGCTGTGAGCTTGTGGATGTGTTTCACAGAATGCATAATGCTAGGTCCTCTCTGCAGTGACTTCATCATAATACATAGCTTAGAAGTGGCCTTGCAGTCTGGCTTGTTCACTGCTATGCCACTCAAAACACACCAGAAAATATAACAGTTGGCCGAATTTGTACTTCATCTTTCAAGAGGAATACATTCTTCTGCCACAGTGTCTTCACTTTAGCAAATGTTTCCCTCATCACCTGATCCTTGTCAATAGATGAAGGGATGTACTCCAGCTTGTGTTTGCTTGGCAGCACCAAAAAGTCTTTGAGCTCTTAATAACTACACTTGGGGTATGATTCAAGAACAAAACAATAATCATTCATGGGAAACTGTTTCTGTGATAGATGTTCCAACTGAAGTGTCAAAAATACCAGCTTCTCCTCATTCTTGGTGTTCAAACAGGCTGACGTGTGGGTTTGAAGAAGAGTGACAACAATCTCAATCATTTTATCAAACGGGATGTCATAGTTAATTGCTAAGCGCACAGCTTCGGCGAACTGACCATATGACCTCAAACCATTGTTGGGATGAAGTGTTTTACCAAGTGGTACATTAATGGCCTTCTTGAATGCACGGCAGATCAGTGGGCTAAACAACGTGGGCGTGTTTTCGACAATCACAGAAAGGCTGCATTCACTAAAATTTTCTGTCTTGAACAGACACAGTAACCTTTCTACCGTTCTTGAAATAATTAAGTACTGCTTTTGTGGGTTACGTTTAGGTCTAAAAGCATCACATGAAGTAATCGTATCTTTCTAAAGAAAATGCCTCAGTTGTTTGTCTTCGGTCTTCGCCAGGCAAGGTACAGGTTTTGAAAATGGCACACATGAAGCAGGCACTTGGAGGGATCGCAGGTCGCGAAGAACCAGTCAATTTAATAGAAGGAGGGCTAGCACCCCAGTGTTTCTCACAAATGAAAAATGAGTCTGAATTCACAAGAAAGTTTTTATGTGGTGGTATCACATCAAGCCGCTTCTGTCTTTCATAACGGTCTTTTGGGAGTCCATACACTCGGCACCTGTTATCCTTGTTATAATTACCATTGCAGTTCACAACACTAAACTTATCCGGCATTTTGAATACACAAAATCAGCAAGAAATAACCAATGTTAACAAATACTATCCACTTTTAAATGCAGCCACGCACGAAAGACGGAGCAACACAACCTTCCACCTCCACTGCTCTTGGCACACTGGACCAGCCTCTGCTATCGGAGCCATGACTATGAGTGTGCACGTCCTGTGTAATAGTAATCCTTGATATATATATATATATATATATATATATATATATATATATATATATATATATATATATATATATATATATATATATATATATATATATATATATATATATATATATATATATATATATATATATATATATATATATATATACATATATTATATATATATATATATATATATATATATATATATATATATATATATATATATATATATATATATATATATATATATATATATATATATATATATATATATATATATATATATATATATATTTTTTTTTTTGGGCTCAAGCCATGTCGTCCTGATGGAAGTTCCTATGGGGTAGCTTCCTAGGGTATATTACAACTACGGCGATATTTCCAGAGAATTTACCTTAAGGTACCAGAATTCTAACTCCTGGAGCGAATATCCCTCGTGAAAGGGATATCGCGACATATCAGAGGACGTATTCTTGACACGCCACATGGCAATCTGCACCCCGAACAGAGATTTCGTATCGCAGGGGGCAATTGGCAAGAAACGAATTCGGGAAAGAAAAAGAGGGAGCCGCTCCCAAGGCTCCCTATCTCCCGTTTCGTAAGCGTGCCTGGCGCCAATCCGGGCGCCATCTGTATTCCTTTTTGCGTAGCTTAACAACTCGGTGTTTTTTCCTGTGTTTCTCGCAAATCTTGGATTTATTCTACTTTTCATGGCTTCTCCAGCTTCGTCAGCCTCTGATAAGTTGAGTACCATGTCTTTTATGTATAAATGTAGGCTCTTGGTAATTTTTTAGTGATTAATAAGGTTTAATCTTTGTTACAAGAGCCGTAGCCTACCGGAGGCGTCATGGACGCTGTCGCTCGCTAGGTATAAGTTTAGTTAGTCAGAGCGACATTCCCGGTTGTTTTGCTTTAATAAATTTTAGATATTTAGCGTTACATAGGATTTCCTTTCGTGCTTTAGTATTATTTTGGCGAAGTATTCGCCAATTCTGGCCTACGCTAGGCCATGTAGCCTAGTCGTTTGGTCCTACTACTTCATGCATGATTTTGGTTTTTCCGAGTGTATTAAAATTCTATTGAAGCTTTAGGCTATGTTTTATACATTTAAGATTATGTGGAATATTTCCAGGATAGTATACGAGTGAGTTTCGGTGATTTAAGTAATCGATTCTCTTGGTGCCTAGGCTAAGTTGCTCATGGAGCCTTAGTATACTTTCTCATACTCCCCGGTTGCTTTCTTTTCTTCGGAGAAGGTATGCAATCCCTTACCCTCTGTTTAAGCCTTGGGCTTATCCCTAAGTGGTTTATCTGAATTAATTTTTGATAAAACTATACTGGGGTGTTACTGTACCTTCCTGTTCCAGTAAGTCTGGTTCAAAGAGGGACAGAACAACAGAGTTTTTTAGTCTGAGTCTGTGTTTGTCTGGCTTGGGGTAGAGTCTCCCTCGCTGACCTGACACAGACATAGGAGGCTTAGCCTCCTTAGGTCACTACCGAAGGTTTCTGTACGAGATGATTCCTTCTTTTGTGATCTACCAGACTAGTCCTTGTTGCTGTTCTCGGGGGAGGATAAGTTTCTTCTCCTGGGAGTAGCAACACCTTCCTTGCTTTGGTGCTCTGGGAGCTGGCAAGTATTGCTGGCCTCCCCACTTGGATCTCCCTTAGGCTAAGATGAGTTTCTTGGCTGCGGGTGATCCGTCACTAAAGCAAGGTTGGTAGGACCCTCTTTTGTCCCTTCCCCCTCTATCTCTGTAATGGCCTAGCCATTACAGTACTGTACGTCATTCTACATCTGGACCTAGAATAGGTTAGGATGTGGAATTGACTCAGTCCCTTGCCGGCCGGCAGCTCTGCCGGCCGGCAAGGGTCTTCGGTTTTGTGTGCTGCCCGGACCTCCCTTGGTCCCTCATCCATGCCTGCCTGCAGAGTCAGAAGGCATTGGTCAGGAAGCCTGAATTAGATTCTCCCCTTCCTTATATGCACTCTTTCGGATTGCCGGGCTTGGAGGTAGTGTACAATCTTATCCCGGCATCCATTCTGTTTTCTTCTAGTGCTGTACCCGACCCGGCTGCCGGCCTCATAGGCCGGCAGCCGGGCAGTTGTAGTCCTCTGGTTCTTTTGCTGCCGGCTGGCATCGGTCCTGTACCTCTGCCGGCCGGCTAATGTCAGCCCTTGTCTGTCAGTCGCCAAGAGTGTGGCCGGCAGCCGGGTACTACCTTGTGTAGTGGTCGGTCAGCAGTCATTGCCGATCGACATTGGCTGTGCCGGCCGGCACATAACCTCCTATACTGTACCAGTATTCTTCAGTATAACAGATACCGTAAGAAGAAAACTATAGTGTGGGTTCTGGTACAGCACTGTGTGTTCTAACACTTTTGTGTTTTCTTGCACAGCCCTTTGCTGATGCCCTACAGATAGGAAAGTGAGTTCTTTCCTGTCTATTATCCAGGATTTTAAAATCATTGCTTAGGTGTGAGCTCCACCTGTTTCCTCTGGAAACTTTGCATTGGTTACTCTAGAAGAGATTAACCATTCGATTTTATTATCAGGAAGGCTGCAACAATGAGTTGTGAGGGAAACACAAGTGTGTGTCTTCCCTTTCTGAATTGTTATGCTATACTATGCATATCCAGTGATACATAGTTCACTTGATACTCATGGAAATTTCTTCTCTTACAGGAGGACCCTCCGAAGTGCGGAAGTGTTTTCTGCAACGTCCGCAGCAAGAACCTCTGCGGACATGAGTTTTGTAGGAGACACGCAGCATGCGCTGTCTTCAAGGATGATCTCCGGTATTGGGACCCTCAGGTATGTACTGTGTGTACTAACCTGATTACTGAGGCCATTGATTCCCCTAGAACGGCGGAATCAAGGGATATAGCAAGGGAGAAGCTTCGTACCTGGGTAAGGGGCTTCCAAAAGAACACTTCTGGACCTTATCTTCCAAGTGAGAAGATGAGGGCGTATCTTTTCCCTAAGGCATCAGCTGATGCAGTGATTCCCCAGCCTCAAGAGGAGATCCCCCAAGTTCAGATCCAGGTGGATGCTAAAGTCGCGGTCGCGATGCAAGACATCCAGTTAGATGACAGGATGTCTGACGTGGACGAGCGTCTGGAGGAAGACCTCCTGGCAGAAGCCCAGGATGAAGTTCAAGCCCCAGACGTTGTAGAGGAAGAGGTCGACGAGGTGTCGGCTACTCCAGTTCAGATTCCGGAGCCTATTCCCTCAACATCGGCCGGTCTCCCAGTAGAGCTGGGACAGGCCCTCTCTTCTATTGTTGGAATGATCCAACAAATGCAGAAGGAGAATCAGGAGAAGGCGGCTGCAATGGAACTGCGGATGCAGTGCCTTGCAGAATCACATGGGCCCCAGAAAAAGCTCAATGTGAAAGACCTTCCCTTGTGCTCAGATGCTAACCCATGGAGGTATGCTGAGCACATGCCGATGACGACTGGAAAGATCGTCATCTCGGATAAGCTGGGCTCAGTTCCCCTGGAGGAGGTGGAATTCTGGCACAGCAAGGCATCATATCCGGACTGTTATGTCCGGCTGAGGAAGGAACCAGCTTCAAAGGAGGAGACAGAGCCGAAGGAGGTCATAGTGATGAACCATGCTAAGGCTCAAGCTCTACTTTCATCCTCGATGAAAGAGAGTGGCTTCTCTAACTCAAAGGTAGCTGCATTGAGCAAGAAGCTCCCTTCCTTTGTGTCCTCGCCGGCTAGAGCCTTCCCCTTTTTACAGAAAGGGTTTGCGGCTGTACTAAAAGCAGTCGAGGCCGGCAAGCCTTGCCCCTCCCTGGAGGAGTGTAAACCCTTGTCGCTGGCCCTGCCTATGGACCACAAAGACTGGAAGGACGTCCATCTTACGTTCTCAGTTGGAAAGTTGGAGGGTGATATTGCCGGACGTCAGTTCGGCGAGGACCTCCCTAAGCTGTCTGACTTTCTTTTACGAAGAGAGTTCAAGACAAAAGAAAGACTGGCTGCCTCAATGTCTCTTCAGACTACTCTTGAGACAATGGCAAGTGACCCCAAGGTCCATGAAATGTTCATGGTGGTGGCCAAGACTCATCTGGCCACAGTGACGAAGGACCTTTATGGCTTTGTCAAGGCAAGGAGAGCTTGTAGGGAGTTCGTGTTCACCTCGGCTACGGTGAGGCACGAGCCAAGGAAACTAATCTCCTCCAACATTTGGGGAAAAGACCTTTTCCCTACCGACTTGGTCAAAGAAGTTGTTGATAAGGCCACCTTGGAGAATAGAAACCTTCTCCAGAAGTGGGGCCTGGCTATCAAAAGAAAGTCTTCCCCGGATGAGGGTCCTCAACCAAAGAGGAAGACTATGAGGACTAGGCCACCGTCTCGGCCAGCCAAGCCTTTTAGACAGCAACAGCAACTGCAATTGCCATTGCCTCCAGTAGCCCAGATGGTGGCACAAACCCCGACCACTTTTCAGTGGATACCCCAGGCTGTGTCGACACAGTCCACGGCATTCACCCCAACGTTCGAAGGGCAGTCTTCTTCCTTTCGAGCAAAGCCTAGAGGAGCAACCAGAGGCTCGTCTAGGCGCCCCTCAAGGGGAAGGGGATTCAGGGGTGGTCGTGGTCAGGGAGGCAAGACCTCAGGACGGCAGTCCAAGTGAGATGATACTGGTAGGAGGGAGACTTCTGAAATTTTGGGATCGATGGACCTTCGATCCCTGGGCCCACAGCCTACTCAAGAATGGACTGGGCTGGAGCTGGTACACCACTCCACCCCCGTTCTGGAGGAGTACGTTCAAGAACTGTTGGAGAAAAATGTGATCCGAAAGGTGAAGTCCATCAAATTGCAAGGGAGGCTGTTTTGTGTTCCCAAGAAAGACTCGGAAAATCTCAGAGTCATTCTGGACTTGTCGCCACTCAACAAGTTCATAGTGAATTGCAAATTCAAAATGCTAACACTGCAACACATAAGAACCCTACTGCCCAAGAGGGTATATTCCGTCTCTATAGACTTGTCCGACGCCTATTGGCACATTCCAATCAGCCGTCGACTCTCCCCCTACCTAGGGTTCAGGCTACAACGAAGACTATACGCCTTCAGAGCCATGCCATTTGGCCTAAACATAGCTACAAGGATTTTCACGAAGCTTGCGAGCGCAGCTCTCAAACAATTACGACTAAAGGGAATTCAGGTAGTAGCCTACCTGGACGACTGGTTGGTGTGGGCAGCATCCGAGACAGAATGCTTGCAAGCTTCCAGTCAAGTGATTCAGTTCCTAGAGTACCTAGGCTTCAAGATCAACAGAAAAAAGTCTCGACTTTCTCCATCTCAAAAGTTCCAGTGGCTGGGAATCCACTGGGACCTTTTGTCACACCGTTTCTCCATCCCGGCGAAGAAAAGGAAGGATATAGCGGGTTCTGTCAAGAGACTTCTAGATTCCGAAAGGATATCAAGACGCAAACAGGAGAGGGTACTGGGCTCTCTCCAGTTTGCTTCGGTGACAGACCCAGTGCTAAGAGCACAGCTAAAGGATGCAACCGGAGTTTGGAGAAGTTATGCATCAAACGCGCGAGGAGATCTGAGAAGATCAGTTCCGCTTCGGCTAAGTACTCTTCTCAGGCCTTGGTCCCAAGCCAGACATCTAAAGAAGTCGGTTCTTCTTCAGCCACCTCCCCCGTCGGTGACGATTCACTCAGACGCCTCAAAGGAGGGATGGGGAGGTCACTCTCATCGCAAAAAAGTCAAGGGTACTTGGTCCAAGCTATTCAAGACCTTTGACATAAACTTTCTAGAAGCTATGGCAGTGCTCCTTACCTTAAAGAAAGTCTCCCTGCGTCACTCGATCCACATAAGGTTGGTGATGGACAGCGAGGTAGTTGTGAGATGCTTGAATCGACAAGGATCGAGGTCACCACCTCTCAACCAGGTGATGTTGGCCATTTTTCGATCGGCGGAAAAGAAGAAGTGGTACCTGTCGGCAGTTCACCTTCAAGGAGTCCGCAATGTGACAGCGGATGCTCTATCCAGGTTCACACCGATAGAGTCGGAATGGTCCTTAGACGCAGGATCATTCTCCTTCATTCTGAATCACTTCCCAGAACTGCAGATAGACCTCTTTGCGACGAAAGACAACAAGAAGTTGCCCCTGTACGTGTCCCCGTACGAGGACTCCTTAGCGGAAGCAGTGGACGCGATGTCCCTCGACTGGAACAGATGGTCCAGGATTTATCTGTTCCCTCCTCAAAACCTTCTGTTGAGGGTCCTCAACAAACTGAGATCCTTCAAGGGGGTAGCGGCAATAGTGGCCCACAAGTGGCCGAACAGCGTTTGGTTCCCCTTGGCATTGGAACTACAGCTGAAGTTTGTACCGCTACCACATCCAGTTCTAACCCAGCGAGTCCAGAAGTCGACTGTCTGAGCTTCATTACAGAAAACCCGGACCCTGCAGCTCATGATTTTCTCTCCCTAGCGGTGAGAAAGCGTTTCGGGATTTCGAAAGCCAGCATAGACTTCCTAGAGGAATATAAGTGCAAATCTACTAGAAGGCAATATGAGTCATCTTGGAGAAAATGGGTGGCCTTTGTCAAGGCGAAGAATCTGCAGGAGATCTCGACAGACTTCTGCTTATCTTTCTTCATCCACCTCCATGGTCAAGGGTTGGCGGCTAACACGATTTCAGCGTGTAAGTCTGCTTTGACAAGACCCATTCTATATGCCTTCCAGGTCGACCTAGGTAACGAGATCTTTAATAAAGTTCCGAAAGCCTGCGCTAGGCTCAGACCTTCAGCACCTCCAAAGCCCATTTCATGGTCTTTAGACAAAGTTCTTCATTTCGCTTCTCTGTTGAGCAATGAAGAGTGTACGTTAAAGGATTTGACACAAAAAGTTATTTTCCTATTTGCATTCGCGTCCGGGGCCAGGGTTAGTGAGATCGTAGCCCTCTCGAGAGAGGCAGGTCGTGTTCAGTTCCTGGATGGGGGAGAACTGAACCTGTTTCCGGATCCTACGTTTCTCGCCAAGAATGAGTTACCCACAAACAGGTGGGGTCCCTGGAGAATCTGCCCTCTGAAAGAAGATGCATCTCTATGTCCAGTAGAATGCCTAAAGGTCTATCTTCATAGAACTTCAGACTTCAGGGGTGGTCAACTATTCAGGGGAGAAACATCAGGCTCAAATTTATCTCTGAATCAACTCAGAGCAAAAATCACATATTTTATTCGCAGAGCGGATCCTGACAGTACACCCGCAGGTCACGATCCGAGGAAAGTTGCCTCATCCTTAAATTTCTTTAATTGTATGGATTTTGAACATCTCCGTTCATACACTGGCTGGAAGTCTTCCAGAGTATTCTTTCGCCACTATGCGAAGCAAGTAGAGGAACTAAAGAGATCTGTGGTAGCAGTGAGTCGCGTCGTTAGCCCTACTGTTTAACTCTGCGAGGAATAGTGGTTTTAATTGGGACGATTAATTCCAGGGTGAGTGTGTAGTTACATACTGTACTACAAACTAAATGAGGGCACTGAGTTGCCCATATAGACTGTTCCATTTCCAAAGGTGAACCTAGCATAAGTGCAGACATGTGTGCCGAGCGTTTCTAACGCTAATGTGATTGATTTGTAATACAGACTTTTATGACTTTGATACCTTGGTATCTTAAAAAGTGGCATTTAATGTTTTTCTTTCAGATAAACAAGTTCTGTTTACTATCATACTTATGCTTAATGTTTTGGGTTATCCTCTTCTTATATATATATATATATATATATATATATATATATATATATATATATATATATATATATATATATATATATATATATATATATATATATATATATATATATATATGTATATATATATAAATATATATATATATATATATATATATATATATATATATATATATATATATATATATATATATATATATATATATATATATATATATATATATATATATATATATATATATATAATTGTTGTTAACCTGGCTATTTATTGTCTGTCAATAAACTGGTTCTTGAGAACCTTGCGTCTCTTTCACCTGTGTCAATTTATTGGTATAATTGAGCATTCATTCTATGTACCTTATCTGGGATAATTCTAATAGAATTGTTCCTTTATGCAAGCTATGTTGCATTGGTTTTCCTCCTATGCGGATATAAACCTTTGTCCAATACAAGTATTGTGCGGAGAACTGGTCGATATTTCATATTGACGCAGTGGTTCTTTACAAACTATGCTTTACTTAATATAGGGTGAGACCACTATATTAGCTTGCCTGGTATTCATACATAGGTATATGTCTAGTAGGACTCTTCCCTGTAGGGGGCAGGAAGCTCTAACATGGTTTATAGTTAGGTGAAAAGATGTATAACGGTAACATCTTAGGTCTCTAGGTCTAGTCGACCGGGAAAAATTACCTCCGGGGAGTACGGCACGTTCTGAGAATCCACAGATACAGTAATGCTCTGGTATACTTCCATCAGGACGACATGGCTTGAGCCCAAAAAACGGATTTTGAGCGAAGCGAAAAATATATATTTGGGTGAGATGGCCATGTCGTCCTGATGGACCCGCCCTTACCTTTCTAAGAAAGGGCTGTAGGACCCCTCCCTACATAAAGTATCTGTAGCACCTCGTGTACGCTACAAGGAACACAGATTGCGCCAGGATTGGCGCCAGGCACGCTTACGAAACGAGAGATAGGGAGCCTTGGGAGCGGCTCCCCCTTTTTCTTTCCCGAATTCGTTTCTTGCCAATTGCCCCCTGCGATACGAAATCTCTGTTCGGGGTGCAGATTGCCATGTGGCATGTCATGAATACATCCTCTGATATGTCGCGATATCCCTTTCACGAGGGATATTCGCTCCAGGAGTTTGAATTCTGGTACCTTAACGTAAATTCTCTGGGAATATCGCCGTAGTTGTAATATACCCTAGGAAGCTACCCTATAGGAACTTCCATCAGGATGACATGGCCATCTCACCCAAAAATAGATTTTTCGCTTCGCTCAAAATCCGTTATATATAAACTCTTCAGAGATTCTCTTTTGCCTTGCTTAAAATATGAAAATATCAATAGATATGCTAAGTCAAAGACAATTATCTAAAGAGCTATTATTAGTAATTCACTAGTGTTGTCCAAAACTTGGTATATATTACAAACTTTGCCTTCTTCGAAAAAGTACATTGCTCAAATAAATATGCATATGACAGGGCACATACCATCCGCTAGGCAAAAATAAACTTTGTTTGTCGAAAGAAAAATGTGGATTGGAAATTATAAATGCTTACTTTGAGTCCTTAGTAATTTTCAGTTCGATAGATCTGAATTATATTAGAGATGATATTGGTATAAGTAATTTCTATTGCAAGATGAGAATCAATTTTTTGCTGGATTTGAAGGAGATGATTAGTTTCATTTGTGTCAACATTACTTTATTCAGTAGCAATTATTGTAATTAGAAAGGTTTGCCGCCATACAAAATTTCATAACTTTTAGTTCTATAGATTGTTATGATTTTATAAGGCCAGAGAGTGTCTACTTTTGGACTGGAAAATACTATGGGAGAACATCAACAAACCTTTCATTGGTATCAAGGAGAGAGAGTTTTCTTTTAAATATGCTCATGGCAATCAATAATCGGCTAAAAATCCTAAATATCAAAAACAGTGATTAAATGTGATCATTGCGAGGATGTTGAATGAAATTTATATATATATTTTTATTTTTTCATTTTTGCTGACAAATAAAAACAATATTGATGTATCATAAGTGTATCATTTCATACTTGTGACATGAACAGAGACAATTTTTTAAATACATTAAATGTTCAGTTACAAATATAGGGCAAAAAAAGAATTATGATAGCACCATTGTATTGATTGTTGGTTATTCATATGCTTTTTTGTTCAGTAAAAAGAAACGATGGATCGGTAGCTGTTAAAAAAAATCTATAAAGAAAGAATGAAGAAAATATTCACAAAAAAGTATATAAATTATTGTTGTTGAGTATCTAAAAATCTAAATAAAGCTGTGTAATTTTGTAATTTGTCAATTTAGATGGTTTAGGTTTATATATAAATGCTATTGTATATTGTGAACATACTAGAAATATTGTGATTGTAAATTATGTAATTTAACTTTTTAAATAAGAAGATAAAAAAAGAGAAAAGTCAGGATGCCCAAAAACTTCAAATCAATCAATCAGAGAAAAAAATTATAAATTCTTTTAACCTATGTTGAACCAAGAAACAACTTTACTGACATGCATACATTCACTAAAGAAATGATCATAAGGTTTATTTTATAACTTATTTCCGCTTGGGAACGCCCTTATTAACAAACACAAGTTTACAGGTAGATGACGCAATACAGTCAGGAGTTGGCAAAGACACAGAAATGTGACCATTTTCTTGTTCATTGTTTGATTTGTCCATACTGATTACGCTGATTATGATAACATCAAATTACACCTAGTCTTGAACCTTCTGGCATATAACTATTACTTCTTAAATCATTTAGATCTGTAGCATATAATGATTTTCTCCAATCAAGGAAATTCCATTTGGCAGCTCTGTCACAAACTCGTCCCACCCACCCTAACTATGCTGATGATTATTACCTCGGTCACTTGCACAGGGAAATGACTTTCAATCACGAGTTCTGAAGAGGAAAAGAAATACTAAACACTTTTATAAGTAAACTTAGGTTGCATCCCATAGTATATGAAAAACTCACATCGTTTTCTAATAAAACATATCCATTCTAAATAAGGAAACGATCGCAGTACAATTAACAACTACCAATTATCTAGCCTCTACCTTCATAGCACGCTTTTTTGACACGTGTTCGTCAAAAAAACTTACTATATTAGTTTGGACAAGGTGCCTCAGATACCATCTATTGCCGATAAATTAAACTCGTTACGATGTAAGGGAGGAGGCTAGAGGAGTCTGCGTTATTATGCCTTTGGGGATGTACCAATATTGTTTTCCTTCGTAGTTTTCTCTAACAGTATATACTATAACATGAAACATATTAATGACATTTTGGTTTAATAGAAACGTAATTGAAAAGTAGATTAAATAACTTTGTAATTACTTGATTTTCTCATGATTTCAGTACATGTGGCATATCTGGTGACACCCCCCCCCCCTCCCCCCCCCACCCCCCCGGGCTCCTCCTCTGACTCACCAACTGTCATTGAACTAACGATTGTTTGATGAGAAAATATTTATGTAATATTTATTGTGAAGTTTGTAATTTCATAAGAATTAAATTGTGGGCAGACAACAAGGAACATCAAGTTCACGTGTGTGTTTTTTTTTTTTTTGGTAGCACTTTTGTGTCCGAATAGCAACAGAAATGAAGTAATAAAAATTTTGATGAGTGGATGAGGGGGATAAATAGCAATTTAGTAATCTACTGGTAAGCCACCTATTGGCCATGAAAAGGAACAATGCGTAGAGGTCTTTAATCCTTGCATTTAGGAACCTTCCATTACGTTATTTTGTTTTAAAAATAGCCAAAAATAGTGTACTTAATTGGAACTGAGTATAGTTTATACATGCCATACATATTTCTACATCAATATAAATCTTTCACTCTTTTCTAATTAGATAGATTCATTCACATAAATGGAACAAAAGATTTGTGCTGCCATCTTTTGACAAGAAGTAGAAATACTCGAATTCTATTCAAATTCGGAAAAGTGTTTGTTTACTGAAACAAACGTTCATGATAGTTTTTATCAATTAATGCATAAAAACAATTAATAATTCAAATGTCATTTTT
>NC_090740.1:43246946-43249446 GCF_036898095.1 Palaemon carinicauda
GTGCTTACAGGTATAAAGGCCACTTATGAATGGCAGATGCAAGGGACATTGACATTGCCCTATTGAGCAGGACAATCCCTTAGAGACTGGCCATATATGCATATGATCAGCGCCCAGGACCCCTTTCCACCCAAGGTAGGACCAAAGAGGGCCAGGCAATGGCTGCAGATGATTCAGTAGATAGACCTATAGACTCTCCCAAAATGCCCCATCCTTAGCTCACAAGGATCGTGAGGTTGCAGCAACCAAAGAAACTAACGAGCTTGACCAGGACAATGCCGTAGAGACTGACTATATATACATATGATCAGCGCCCAAGGCCCCTCTCCACCCAAGCTAGGACTAAGGAGGGCCAGGCAATGGCTGCTGATGACTCGGCAGATGCTCCTAAAGACTCCCCCAAAATGACCCATCCTTAGCTCACAAGGATGGTGAGGTCGCAGCGACCAAATAAACTAATGACTTTGGGTGGGACTCGACCCCAGTCTGGCGATCACCAGTCAAGGACATTACCACACCATTAGTCTGAGAAAATAAAAATCCCAAAAAGAAAATGGTAGATTGCGCATTGAAAGGCAAGTGTTAAGAAACGGAAATGTTGGAGGCAACGTTTATATTTCTCTAATATTTGTAAAAGACGCTCATGACAATATGAAATGAAATTCTAACAGATTTTCTTATTCTAGTAATCCAAACATTTGTGATAAATCTTAAATATTACCTGCTCTCTCATCACATTATTATTTTCTAAGAAATTCAAAATTTTAGCCTCAACTGAACTTAGTTGTGTGTTCGCATTTGCTTTGTTAAAGCATAAGTCCTTACATAAGTCCTTTTAAAGTTTATATATCAAATATCTGCTTTAATGTTTTTATTGTTTTTAAAATATTTTATTTTGATTTTTATCACTTTTTATATGGTTTATTTATTTCTTCATTTCCTTTCCTCATTGGATTATTTTTCCCTGTTGGAGCCCTTGGGCTTATAGCATCTTGCTTTTCTAACTAGGGTTGTAGCCTACCTAATAATAATAATAATAATAATAATAATAATAATAATAATAATAATAATAATAATAATAATAATAATAATAATGATAATAATAATACCGGAGGGCATTACTTAAAGAAACAAACATGTATCGTTTTCATTACAAGAAATAGATAATTTTGTCATTTTTTAGCTATTTTTCTCACCTGAATCTGCTGATGCAAATTACCTATGCATAATGATTGAGTAAATAAATTTACTTTGCAGAAAGCTTCTCATTGACAAGGATTAATATCCCATATTCTATTAGAGTGGAGATGTTAGAGAACATTAGATAAAACCTTCACTCAATCTAAATTCTTGAAAACATATGAGCAGGCTATATGTAGTTTAGGAGACATAAGGTTTCCTTCTCTAACTCTTATTTCAATTGGAATATTCTCACTATCTTTATGTAGTTTCAAGACTGCTGTAATTCCCGTATATATATCTTAAAGTATTCTGTCACAATATTCCTCTATTCCTTGTCTTTGTTGCGCTTTCTTTACTGCTGAATGTTGATAGAATCAAAAGATTTCTCAGAGTTTATATAAATGACATGCGTAGTGGTTTTTCATACTCTGTTGATTTCTCATTAGCTAGTTAATTACATGGATATGGTCAGTTGTTGAAGACCCTCTTTTAGAGACTGCCTGTTCTCAAGTTTGATTAAAGTCTAGTTGTTTTTCTATTTGTATATATTTTATGTATTACTGATAGTAAATTTACTGGGCAGTTATTTTTCAGGTGTATTATGTCTCTTTATTTTGTGAACTACTATGATAAGAAAGTTTGTCTAAGGCGTAAGCTGGGCGTTATCTGTTAGTATTCCATGTTTGCCAACGGTTACATAGCAGAACTTTGGGTGTGGAAGAAATGCAACCATAAATATCGATGAAGTAAATGGTACATGGGTGACGGATTGGGTTTAATACAAAGAAAAGCTCTCTCTTGGGTTTCTACTTGTAATGCCTGGCGGATGTTTTTACTCGAATTCGTATAGACTGACAGGGGTCACTTGCTTTAATTTGATAGGCATTGTGCATCAAACGGAACTGGCTTTCCCTTGGTGAATCTAGCCAATGAATCCCCATTGTCCTTCTCCAGCAATGAGGACATCCACAAATATACATGAATTTCACCATGTGGCAAATATTAAAATAAAATAGATCACGTGGTCATCAATAGAGAAAGGAGGACGACTTTGAGAATTGAAAGAAGCTATAGAGGAGCAGTTATTGGTAGTGATCACCACCTCCTCATTGCCACTCTGAAATTAAAACTGAAAGCACCGAACAGATATGCATATAAGATACCTACGTTTGACACAACTAACTAGTAGACGACTAACATAGAGAAACATTTGCAATTGAATGTAGGAATTGATATGCAGTCTTAGAGAAGTTAAGAGAAGCAGAAAACACAATTAATGCATAATGGTGTGATATTAAGAACATTATCAGTCAGTTGG
>NC_090740.1:43256946-43291946 GCF_036898095.1 Palaemon carinicauda
CTTCTTGAATGCATGGCAGGTCAGTGGGCTACACAACATTGGCGTGTTTTCAACAATCACAGAAAGGCTGCACTCACTAGAATTTTCTTTCATGAACAGACATGCTAAGCTTTCTTCTGTTCTTGAAATAATTAAGTACTGCTGCTGTGGGTTACGTTCAGGTCTGAAAGCATCACATTAAGTAATCGTACCTTTCTAAAGAAAATGCCTCAGTTGTTTGTCTTCGGTCTTCGCCAGGCAAGGTACAGGTTTTGAAAATGGCACACATGAAGCAGGCACTGGGAAGGATCGCAGGTTGCAAAGAACCAGGCAATTTAATAGAAGTAAGGTTACCACCCCAGTGTTTCTCACAAATGAAAAATGAGTCATAATCAACAAGAAAGTTTATACGTGGTGGTATCACATCAAGCCGCTTCTGTCTTTCATAATGGTCTTTTGAAAGTCCATACACTCTGCACCTGTTATACTTGTTATAATTACCGTTGCAATTCACAACACCACACTTATTCGGCATTTTGAATACACAAAATCAACAATAAATAACCTATGTTAACAAATACTATCCACTTTTGAATGAAGCCACGCACGAAAGACAGAGCGACACAACCTTCCACCTCCACTGCTCGCGGCACACTGGACCAGCCTCTGCTATCGGAGCCAGGAATCTGAGTGTGCACGTCCTGTTTAATAGTAGTCCTTGATATATATATATATATATATATATATATATATATATATATATATATATATATATATATATATATATATATATATATATATATATATATATATATATATAAACTCTTAATAGATTCTCTTTTACCTTGCTTAAAATATTAAAATATCAATAGATATGCTAAGTCAAAGACAATTATCTATTTTTCAAAGAGCTATTATAAGTAATTCACTAGTGTTCTCCAAAACTTGGTATATATTACAAACTTTGCCTCCTTCGAAAAAGTAAATTGCTCAAATAAATATGCATATATTCCGATATATATGACAGGGCACTTACCATCCGCTAGGCAAAAATACTCTTTGTTTGTAGAAAAAAAATTTGGATTGGAAATTATAAATGCTTATTTTGAGTCCTTAGCAATTTTCAGTTCGATAGCTCTGAATTATATTACAGATGATATTGGTTTAAGTAATTTCTATTGCAAGATGAGAATCAGTTTTTTGCTGGATTTGAAGGAAATGATTAGTTTTATTTGTGTCAACATTACTTTATTCAGTAGCAATTAATGTAATTAGAAAGGTTTGCTGCCACACAAAATTTCACAACTTAAGTTCTATAGATTGTTACAATTTTATAAAGCCAGAGAGT
This sequence comes from Palaemon carinicauda, assembly GCF_036898095.1. Classification (NCBI taxonomy): domain Eukaryota; kingdom Metazoa; phylum Arthropoda; class Malacostraca; order Decapoda; family Palaemonidae; genus Palaemon; species Palaemon carinicauda. The sequence continues at coordinate 43,258,274 of NC_090740.1, forward strand.
GTCCCCAAAAATTGAAGGGAGTTATCTACTTTTGGACTGGAAAATAGTATGGGAGAACATTAACAAACCTTTCATTGGTAACAAGGAGAGAGAGTTTGCTTTTAAATATGCTCATGGCGATCAATAATCGACTAAAAATCCTAAATATCATAAGCAGTGATTAAATGTGATCATTGCGAGGATGTTGAATGAAATTTATATAATTTTTTTTCAATTTTTGCAGACAAATAAAGACAATATTAATGTATCATAATTGTATTATTTCATACTTGTTACACGAACAGGAACAGTTTTTTAGATACATTAAATGTTTAGTTACAAATATAGGGTAAAAAATTAATCGTAATAGCACCATTGTATTGATTGTTGGTTATTCATGTGCTGTTTTAGTGACTAAAAAGAAACGATGCATCGGTGCCAGTTAAAAAAATCTATAAAGAAAGAATGAAGAAATTATTCACAAAAAAGTATATATATTATTGTTGCTGAGTATCTAAAAATCAATATAAAGATGTGTAACTTTTCAAATTGTCAATTTAGATGGTTTATGTTTACATATAAATGCTTTTGTATACTGTGAACATACTGGAAATATTGTGATTTTAAATTATATAATTTAACTTTTTAAATAAGAAGATGAAAAAAAAAGTCAGGATGCCCAAAAACTTTAAATCAATCAATCAGATAAAAAAAAAAAACTAATAGATTCTTTTAACCTATGTTGAACCAAGAAACAACTTTACTGACATGCATACATTTACTAAGGAAATGGTAATAAGGTTTATTTTATACCTTATTTCCGCTTGGGAACATCCTTATTAACAAACACAAGTTCACAGGTGGATGACGCAACACAGTCAGGAGTTGGCAAAGACACAGAAATGTGACCATTTTCTTGTTCATTGTTCGATTTGTCCATACTGATTACGCTGATTATGGTAACATCAAATTACACCCAGTCTTGAACCTTCTGGCATATAACTATTACTTCTTAAATCATTTAGATCTGTAACGAATAATGATTTTCTCCAATCAAGGAAATTCCATTTGGCAGCGCTGTCACAAACTCGTCCCACCCACCCTAACTATGCTGATGATTATTACCTCGGTCACTTGCACAGGGAAATGACTTTCAATCACGAGTTCTGATGGAGAAAAGAAATACTAAACACTTTTTTGGGCTCAAGCCATGGCGTCCTGATGGTAGGTTCCTTTTTGGTAGCTTCCTTGGGTAATCAAGCTACCAAAAAGGAAACTTCCATCAGGACGCCATGGCTATCTCACCCAAAAATAGATTTTTCGCTTCGCTCAAAATCCGTTTTATAAGTAAACTTAGTTTGCTTCCCATAGTATATGAAAAACTCACATCGTTTTCTAATAGAAAAATATCCATTCTTAATAAGGAAACGATCGTAGAACAATTTACTAAACCAATTCTCTAGCCTCTACCTTCATAGCACACTTTTTTGGCACACGTGTTCGTCAAATAAAATTACTATATTAGTTTGGACAAGGTGCCTCAGATACCATCTATTGGCGATAAAGTAAAACTCGTTACGATTTAAGGGAGGAGGCTAGAGGAGTCTGCGTTATTATGCCTTTAGGGATGTACTAATATTGTTTTCCTTTTTAGTTTTCACTAACGGTATATACCATAACATGAAACATATTAATGACATTTTGGTTTAATAAAACCGTAATTGAAAACTAGATTAAATAAATCTGTAATTACTTGAATGTCTCACGATTTCAGTATATGTGGTATATCTGGTGAAACCCCCCCCCCCTCTGACTCACCAACTGTCATTGAACTAACGATTGTTTGCTGAGAAAATATTTCTGTAATATTTATTGTCAAGTTTGTAATTTCATAAAAATTAAGTTGTGGGCAGACAACAAGGAACATCAAGTTCACGTGTGTCTGTTTCGGTAGCAATTTTGTTCCCGAATAGCAACAGGAATGAAGTAATAAAAATTTTGATGAGTGGATGAGGGGATAAATAGCAATTTAGTAATCTACAGGTAAGCCACCTATTGGCCATGAAAAGAAACAATGTGTAGAGCTCTTTAATCCTTACATTTAGGAACCTTCCATTACGTCATTTGGGTTTAAAAATAGCCAAAAATAGTGTACTCAATTGGAACTGAGTATAGTTTATACATACCACACATATTTTTACATCAATATAAATCTTTCACTCTTTTCCAGTTAGATAGATTCATTCACAAAAATGGAACAAAGGATTTGTGCTGCCATCTTTTGACAAGAAGTTTTATTAAAACAAACTTTCATGATAGTTTTTATCAATTAATGCATAAAATAAACTCATAATTCAAATGCTATTTTTTCAGAATTTTAGGCTTTAAGTAAGCTACCGATAACATGTATTACAAAAATATGTGGAACAGATATCAATCTTCCAAAAGCAAAGAGTTGTAACTCATTCATAGAATTGAAAATCCCAAATTCAATCAAAATCTATTCATGTCCACAGCAAATAGGTTGTTAGCTAATCACAATCCCAAGTATAGCTTTCAATACTGTATGAAATATGCTTTGTTACTTGTTCAAGGCTTTTTCTTACCATTGCAGTTTCATTTTATGTACCGAGTCATATTTAGGTTTCCTGTTCCCCTACCCCATAGAACATTACATTTCATACTTTGCAGTTTTCTCGCCAAACTTTTGTCACAATTCCTTTCCATATACTGTACGTGAGCTGTCTAAAAAGCCCTGTTTTAGGAGGTCCAATATATGGCTCACCCATCCTCTTTTTTCCATAATCATATGTTGTCTTACAAATGCTCTTACGAATCAAAAATTTCCAGGTTGGCAATGAACAAGATTGAGTTATTTCCGCTGATATTCATATCTTTTTCTCCGGCAAAAGCTTTTACCAGTTTCGCAGTTTCTCTTCTCAGTCCATAGCCAGAACAGTTTAATCTGAAACCAATAATAATTCTACATTTTTTCACAATAATTCTTTTTATCGTTTTCAGTGTTATTTTTTCAGACATTTATCATCATTCAGTCGTCATTCATACTAATCATGGAGGCAGACGCCATATGTAAATTTTTCAGAAATAAATAAATGAATATATAAATATATATATATATATATATATATATATATATATATATATATATATATATATATATATATATATATATATATATATATATATATATATATATATATATATATATATATTTGGGCTCAGGCCATGTCGTCCTGGTGGAAGTTCCTAAAGAGTAGCTTCCTAGGGTATATTTGACTAGAGTGATATTCCCCAGAGAATTTTACCTTAAGGTACCCATAATTCTAACTCCTGGAGCGAATATACCTAAATAAATCTAACAGGGATATCGCATAATATCAGAGGATGTATTCTTGACACGCCACATAGCTATCTTCACCCCGAACAGTATTAACGCTTCGAGGGGTTACAGTGACAAGAATCTAAAAGCGAGAATGAAAAGAGAGCCGTTCATAAGGTATCTCTCCTATTCCGTTTCCAGTGTCTATCTGACGAAGACGGCAGCGCCATCTTTATTCCTTTTCGTGTAGTTCTACTACTCGGTGTTTTCCCTTGTGATCTCTCGTATTTTTGGATATTATTCAACATTATGTTGTTTTTTTCCGGCCTCCTCTGCCTCTAGAAAGTTGAGTATTATAATTTTACTTTGTATAAATGTAAGCTCTAGTCGTTTTGAATGAAATCAAAAGTGATGTTAACGTAAACAAGAGCTGTTACCTACCGGAAGCATCCTGGATGCTGTCGCTCGCTATGCTTGGGTCATTTAGTTAGCCAGAGCGACGTTCCCGGTTATTATGCTTTAATAAATCTAGCTATTTAGCTCCTCTAGGAATTCTTATATTATGTCGTTAGTTTTCAGTTTCGGCGATTTAGGTAACCGATCCTGCCCTTCGCGAGGCTTAGTAGCCTAGGCATATGGCCCTAGTACTTTCATGCATGATATAAGTATTCCGAGTGTTATGTTATTGAAGCTATAGGCAAAAATTTAATACAATGTAAGATATTGTTGAATTTCCTTCTCCAAGATTGTATACGAGAGAGTTTCGATGATTTAGGTAATCGATTCTCACCGCGCCTAGGCTAGTAGCCTATGGGGCTTTAGTATACTCTCGCACATCCCCGGTTATTCCTTTCTCCTCTGGAGAGTAAGTTCAATCCCTTCTCCCTCTGAGAAAGCCTTAGGCTTAGTCCTAGTCGTTCTATCTGAATAATATTCAGGTATAACTATACTTGGATATGTCTGTCCTAACCCTGTAACCAGAGTGACTGGTTTTTGGGTTTGGGGCAGAACATCAGAGTATTTAGTCCGTGGTCTACGTCTTCCTAGCATGGAGAATGAGTTTCTTTTGCTAGGTTAGGTGCAGATGCAGGAGGCTTTGCTTTCCTAGCCCACACCTGAAGGATTCTGTACGAGATGATTCCTTCTACTAGTGGTCTAGCAGACTGTCCTGTGTCGTTATTTTCGGGCTGGAAAATGAGTTTTTCTTCGTTGCCTAGAGAAATAACTAAACTAAACTTTGTTCTGGTATGGAGGAAGGTAGCAAGTATTACCAACCTTCCTCTGTAGTAGACAGACCCTAGGATAGGATGAGCTTTCTTAACCACTGAATATGTCTCATACTAGAGCAAAGTTTATAGGCCCCTTATCCCTTTCCCCCTTTCTTTCTTAGTGATGGCCTAGCCATCACATCTCTTGGCCGCAGTCCTACATCTGTACCTAGTGTAGGTTAGGATGTGGGACCGGCTCAGCTCTCTGCCGGCCGGCACGTTATTGCCTGCCGGCAGAGACCCTTTTCTTCTGCAGAGTGAACCCCAGACCTCCCTTGGTCTCCCTTCCATGTCTGCTGGTAGGGCCCGGCAGGCTTTGGATATATAGGAAGCCTGAATGCTTCATTCTCCCCTTCCATATGTTCACTCTTTCTGGGTGGAAGAATGTACGGCAAGGCCGCCTTATAACCTTACATCCATACTGTTTCTCTTGTTAGTGTATTGTACCCCTAGCCCGGCTGCCGGCTTAGCGACTGGCAGCCGGGTAGGTGGAGGTTCTCTGGTTCGTAGTCACTGCCGGCCGGCATGGGTATCGCTACCTTTGCCGGCCGGCAGTAGAAACACACCCCGAGATCTGCCGGCCACTACGATTAGCGGCCGACATCCGGGTGTTAGTGTTTTCAGTTGCCTGCCAGCACACATTTGCGAGCCAGTGTTCTGCCGCCCATTAGTTAAAGGTAGCATACCTTTGAATTATAGTAGGTTAAATGCCGGCACGGCAGCATGCAATGTACAGTAGTTACTTTATTTGTGGTGTAATACACACTGCCTTAATAAAACTAAAGTACAGAGTTCGTTGTAACACTAAAGTTCTTCCAACATACTTTATGTTATCTTGTACAACCTTTTGTTGAGACTGTACAATATATAGAAAGTGAGTTCTTTCTGTATTCACTCTATCCCATATATTGAAACTTTATTTCAAGGTGTGAGCTACACCTTAACTTTCCGCTTACGAAAATATATAAGGTATTCTAGAATAAGAATTAACCTTAGTTTTAATATTTTGGGAGGTTACAGCAATTGGCTGGGTCGGAAATACAAGTATGTGTCTTTCCTTCTATCCTTTCTAGCTTTACTGTATAAGCTACATGTATTAACAATAAGTGAAAAGCCTTCACTTGATACTCATGGATTTTCTTCTCTTTATAGGAGGACCATCCGAAGTGCGGGAGTGTGTTCTGCAATGTCTGCAGCAAGAACTTTTGTGGATATGAGTTATGCCGGAGGACGCAGCATGCGCAGCCTCAAAAGGTGATCTCCGGTATTAGGACCCTCAGGTATGTACCATATGTTCTAACCTGATTACCGAGGCATTTGACACCCCTAAGTCGGCGGAGTCAAGGGATGCTGCTAGGGAAAAGTTGCGAACCTGGGTGAGGGGTTTTCAGAAAAACACTTCAGGCCCCTACCTTCCAAACGAGAGGATGAGGGCCTACCTTTTCCCTAAGGCATCGGCTGATGCAGTCATTCCTCAGCCTCATGAGGAGATACCAACCGTCCAGAATCCGGTAGATTCTGAAGTCTCGGCCGCCCTTCAATACATCCAATTGGACGATAAGATGTCAGAAGTGTCGGATTATACAGAGAAGGACCCTGTCTCAGCGAGTACTGAAGTCGACTGTCTTCGCTTCATCACAGAAAACCCGGAACCTGCATCTCATGATTTTCTCTCCTTAGCTATGAGAAAGAGATTTGGGCTATCAAAAGACAGTATAGACTTTTTGGAGGAAACCAAAAGACAATATGAGGCATCATGGAAAAAACGGGTGTCATTTGTCAAGGAGAAGAAACTAAAAAGAAATCTCGACAGATTTCTGTTTATCATTCTTCATTCACCTTCATGAGCAGGGTTTAGCAGCAAACACAATATCAATGTGCAAGTCTGCCTTGACAAGACCGATACTATATGCCTTTATGGTTGATCTTTCTAACGGCGTTCTTAATGAATTTCGAAGGCCCGTGCCAAGCTTAGTCCTTCAGCGCCTCCAAGACCCATTTCATGGTCACTAGATAAGATTCTTCATTTTGCCTAAATAATGAACAATGAGGAGTGTGCTTAGAAGGATTTGAATCAAAAAGTTATATTTCTGTTCGCACTCACTTTGAGGGCCAGAGTTAGTGAAATAGCGGCTCTCTCTAGAGAGGAAGGCCACGTCCAGTTCTTGAAGGGAGAACTGAATCTATTTCCAGACCAAACGTTTCTTACCAAGAACGAGCTACCCACCATCAGGTGGGGTCCCTAGAGAATCTGCCCTCTGAATGAAGATGCATCTCTATATCCAGTGGAGTGCCTAAAGGTCTATCTTCATAGAACTTCAGACTTTAAGGGAGGACAGCTGTTCAGAGGAAAAACCTCGGATTCAAATTTATCTCTGAAACAACTAAGGGCGAAACTCACCTATGTTATTCGCAGAGTGGATCCAGACAGTACACCCACAAGTCATGATCCGAGGAAAGTTGCCTCTTCCATAAAATTTCTTTAGTTATATGGACCTTGAAAATCTTCGTTCGTACACCGGCTGGTAGTCATCCAAGGTGTTCTTTATGCACTATGCGAAGCAAGTGATGCAACTGAAGAGGTCTGTGGTAGCAGCAGGTAGAATTCCTAAACCTGCTATTTAAATCTGCGAGGAACAGTGAAATTAATTTGGGACGATTAATTAAAAGGGTGGGTGTGTAGTCACAGACTGTTACTACACACTGAGTGATAGGCCACTAACTTGTCCTTACAAACTGTTCCATGGACTTTGGTGAACTATAGCATAATATGGACACTTGTGCCAAGCGTTTCTTACGCTAGTGTAAATAAACAGTAATAAGGACTGTATCAATGTTATTAATAATTCGATTAAAGTGGAAAATCTGTTTCCTTTTAGACGAAACAATATTTTCTGTTTACTGTTTTCTTTATGCTTTATTGGATATCGTCCACATTTTATAAATTTTATAAATGTTGACTAGTTCATAGTGAACCCTGCGTCTTATTCGCCCACACTTATTTTATTAGAAATATACTGAGCATTAATTTTAAAATATGGATAATTTTAACATGGAATGTCTTTTAAGATTGTTAATTTCTTCAAGCAAAAATCCACTCGATTTAACCCTTCCTTAGGAAGGATTAATGTTGTACCCTAAGGGGATGGTGGTAGAGATGCAAAATTTGTTCCTATACGGATACAACTGTTATCCGATAGTTTAATAAGAGTAGACACACTGGGGGAGATGTCAGGAATTCATACTGACATTGGTGACTCTTATACAAACTTTGCTTTAAAATGTATAGGGCGAGACCACTATACAAGCTTGTCATTTTGTCATCCATTTTTAATATGTACTCCTCGAGACTTTCTCCAGAGTCTAGTACGACTCTTCCCTGTAGGGGGCAGGAAGCACTAACATAGTTCATGCTTAGATGAAATGATGTATGACGGTAACATCTTAGGTCTCTAGGTCTAGACGGACCAGGAAAATACTTTTTTGAGGGTACGGCAACGGTTGAGAATCCACAGATACAGTAATGCTCTGGTAAATTTCCATAAGGACGACATGGCCTGAGCCCAAAAAATGGAATATGAGCGAAGCGAAAAATCTATTTTTGGGTGAGGTAGCAATGTCGTCCTGATGGACCCGCCCTTCCTTTTATTGTAAAAAGGGCTTATTGATCCCTCCCTATAATACAGTATCTGTAGCACCTCGTGTATCGCTACAAGGAATAAAGATGGCGCTGCCGTCTTCGTCAGATACACACTGGAAACGGAATAGGAGAGATACCTTATGAACGGCTCTCTTTTCATTCTCGTTTTTAGATTCTTGTCACTGTAACCCCTCGAAACGTTAATACTGTTCGGGGTGAAGATAGCTATGTGGCGTGTCAAGAATACGTCTTCTGATATTATGCGATATCCCTGTTAGATTTATTTAGGGATATTCTCTCCAGAAGTTAAAATTCTGGATTCCTTAAGGTAAAATTCTCTGGAAATATCACTGTAGTCAAATATACCCTAGGAAGCTACCCTTTAGGAACTTCCATCAGGACGACATACCTACCTCACACAAAAATAGATTTTTCGCTTCGCTCAAAATCCGCTATATATATATATATATATATATATATATATATATATATATATATATATATATATATATATATATATATATATATATATATATATATATATATATATATATACATATATATATATATATATATATATATATATATATATATATATATATTTCTTTAAAATTTATATATTTCATAATGATCAGGAAGTGTTATTGTGTTTTTAGCTCTTTACAAGCGTTATAGTGTCCAACCTATCAGTGAGTTTATGTTCATGAAACATTTTCTGAATATGTAACTTTTGTTTGATGAGTAAAAGGTTTTTTTAGATCCATCAAAATATTTTATAAATTTCATCCAAATATTTTGACTTAAGTGAAGAAAGAAATATTTTGTGTGTTTCAGGATTGAAGATATTTTTTATTTTGATTTTTTTTTTACTTAATATAATGAATGATTTATAACACCCGAGCACCAAAATGCATCAGTAGTTTTGGAGAGAGAGAGAGAGAGAGAGAGAGAGAGAGAGAGAGAGAGAGAGAGAGAGAGAGAGAGAGAGAGAGAGAGAGAGAGAGAGAGAGACCTGTAATGAAAAGTAATAAGAAAGAAATGTTATTTCTGGTATGTCTCTCCTATACACGAAGGCTTTACAATTCCGGATCGTAATATTCAACTGTTGAAGATTTCATATATGTAAACATTTAAATGGAAAGATTATATTTTTCCTGAAAAATAACTCCCTTTAGTCACCTTTCATATCACTGACAGAACTTGACTGTCACCTGTCAACTACATCGTACAGATTGTACACCGGACAGAAAAAAATACTGGGCGAAATGGAATAGAAAGAGAGCATGCTTCCCTGAATATCAACTTGCTTTGGTTTATTCACATAACTGACGTAACTTGACTGCCATCTATCAGGGAAGTCTGCAAAACAGGAAGAGGAAACCAGACTGACAGAAATGAGACATGAACATAACAAGGTGTGAAGTACACTGACCTTTCATGTAACGTTAGCTTCATGGTCGATAAAATATTGATGAAATGAATCTAGGAGAAATTTCAAGAAATGTGTATGAAAACACTATTCCTATCTTTTATTAGAAATTAATTTTTCTATCATATAAAAAAGGGTTAAACGAAATCTGTGAAGGTATTAGACCCAGTGATATTACATTTATCGTTTTATAACATCACTTCAAAAGAGCTGTTGCAAATGAAAGTACCTACGTGTGTATGAAAACATCATTCCTCTTTTTAATAGAAATTAATATTAACCTATCATGTAAAAAATGGTTAGAACGAAATCTATTAAAGTATTAGACCAGGAGATATTACATATATCGTTTTATGCATCGCTTCAAAACAGCTGTCGCGAATAAAGGTAACTATGAAAATGTGTAAAAATGACACATTGCATCCCAGTTCATACTTTACAATGTTACCACTAACAATTCAATAATGTACTGTAGATGTCAAGGCTTTAAACAAAAATAAGTTCCGTTCTGTCATATGGGGGGCGGGGTGCATTGGGACCCCTCTTGTCTGATGGTTTATAAAGCATTTTGAGGATATTAATTATTTTGATGTTCAACTAGGTACACGAGGTATTAATTAATTTAGTAAACACTGTATATAGTAGTAGCAATGGGTTTGCAAGTACCATGATGATCAAAACTACTCAAGAATTGTTTTTTTTAATTGTTCATTGTTTATTGATAAATTATTTTAAATCTGCATGTTTAGCGTACTCTTTTTACTACAAAAGAGTCTAGCTATCCTCCTAATACAAACTGTTAAAAACTTATAACCTTATCGAAGGATATTAAAATTACAAATAAATGCAATTATTTTCCCCTATCATTACTTGTACTGCTCTGCACTCAAACATTGATGCTACCATAGACATTATCTGAACATACACTATATATTCTTAATTCACTGTCTTACCTCTAGTAGACACACAAACATAAATAAATAAATGAATATATATATATATATATATATATATATATATATATATATATATATATATATATATATATATATATATATATATATATATATATATATATATATATATATTATAAACGGTATATACATATATATGTATATATATATATATATATATATATATATATATATATATATATATATATATATATATATATATATATATATATATATATATATAGGGATAAATATCAACACAATATCGTGCTTTAATACAAATAAATTTCTACCTCATGCTCTGGATCGAACACTAGCCCCTTCTAATGAAAGGCCAGGTCGATTCCAACCATACCACCAAAGGCTCTAAAAGAAGTCGGAACCTAACTTCTAAATGCAGTTCAGGATTTAACTGGCGAGGCATATATATATATATATATATATATATATATATATATATATATATATATATATATATATATATATATATATATATATATATATATATATATATTCTTGTGTATAAGCTGAATGGTTTAGTAGGACAAATTGAAAAAATATCAGAAATATAGGTGAGAAAAGCAAGATGCGCTGGCAATGTGATGGACACTTGGCATTACCTACCTCTGGGAGAATAAAACGTAGTGGATCCCTTGTGTCCTATTGCTGGCGGTCCAACACACTCACGAGCCAATTATTGAAATAACTGGAAAGTGGGTACTCATGATACTAAGTATAATATATATATATATATATATATATATATATATATATATATATATATATATATATATATATATATTTATATATATATATATATATATATATATATATATATATATGTATATATATATATATATATATATATATATATATATATATATATATATATATATATATATATATATATATATATATATATATATATATATATATATATATATATATATATATATATATATATATATAGGTAACTATACTAGGCTTCATCTACAACAGAAGTGAAACATCCTAATTTCCCAATCCTGGACTTAATCAGGAGAGATGATTTATTATCATACCCGTAAGAAATATTAAAGTCTAATATATTTCTCTTTTTCAAAACTGAAAGAGACAGGTAAGACTAGTTTTTTATAATAGAGATTTGATGTGAATTTCTTTTTTCAGGAAACTATTCTCTCCAATGCCTCATTTGTCATATAAGAATATTACTAACAGTGTAAGCCTCTGCAATTCAAATTAGGGTGTTTACTGATCAGTTTATTAAAGATTTTCTACAGTCTCTTTCCTATCAGACTTAGTCTTACTACCACCGCAATTTTGAAAAATTAAAAATAAAATTTCAGAATTTCACATTTGTCTTGGAGTTCACTATGAAATTACCTCCCCTATCCTAAGGCTCGGGATAACGTAACTTAAGATGTCTCATTTCCGTTATAAATCAAGAAATGGATTCTAATTAGTTATCAAAATATGTTGAACTCAATATTATAAATAAACTCTTTCTAGGTCTCGAACTTTTCAACCCCTCCACCCCTACCACTTCATATACACACACACTCTCACTGAGATAGATTATCGACTTCAGTCTACGAGTCTCCGACAATCCCCCTCTTTTTTTTTTTTTTTTTTTTTTTTTTTTTTTTTAAATAGGTTTCGATAGTGTAAATTTCTATTTCATTCAGTTTTAAAGGGCTAAAACCTGTTCAAATTGTCTTATATATAATTTTCAGTCTTCCCATAACTCATTTCCGCTATGAGTAACTGTATGTAATATTTAGCAGTATCCTTGGAAGTAAGTAATGTAAAAATTTTCTTTTTAATAAGGCATAAAGAACAACTTTATGCTAATCAGAGAAAGCGTGACAGAAAATTTACTAGAAAATTATTTGTTTTGATACATAAAACTTAGCTGTCTTTATATAATGATTTTCTCGTATTCTAATACATAAATGGTATTAATACAACTTAAATCAATGCAATATATCGCGAAGTAATAATATATTTGTTTTTTATCAACTATAATATTCTAATATTTCGCTGAAATGATATTAGTACTGAAAAGTCCGATTTTCTAATAAATGTATCTTTTTTTTTATTCAAAATAAAAAAAAAAGGAGTTTTCATTTTTCAATGGTTATATACATTTATATTTTAATGATTAACTCACAGAAATCTCAAAATGATTTCACTTTACGATGTTCTCATTACATTTATAAAAAAATTATACTTCCTTGTATTGTAATATATATTATGAATACGTAAGTATTTGCTATTTGTTGATAGGAATTAAATAATTATGTGTTATATCCTAATATCTTTTTAGCATTAAGGTAAAATATAAAATAAAAGCAATTTTAGTATGAATTATAGTTACAACAGACACATCATGAGCACACTTGGCATGTTTTTAATATTTCTTGAAACTGGCCATCTCCTTCCATATAGTCAAGATTTTAATTACCGGTTATAACATTAGGAGAGGGACACTCCAAAATCAAACTATTATTCTCTAGTCTTGTGTAGTGCCAAAACCATTGTATTATGGCCTTCCACTCTCTTGGATTAGAGTTCTCTTGCTGGAGGGTACACTCGGGTACGATTATACGAAAGATCTAATATAATGTGGTTACTGTTCTCAAAATATTCTCTTGTAGTTTATTTCCTTTTTTCGCGGGGCTATCTTTTTCCCCGTTTGAGCACTTGCTGTTCCAGTTAGAGTTATAGCTTAGCTATTAGTAATAATAATAATAATAATAATAATAATAATAATAATAATAATAATAATAATAATAATAATAATAATAATAATAATAATAATAATAATAATAATAATGATGATAATAATAATAATAATATTTTACCATCTTGTATTATACGTATGTGATACAAATCTACCAAAAAAGTTATATGGTGAAATAACTATGACTTTTGGTTTTTTACATCCCTATCATGAAAGAAAAATTGCACGAGTGGTAGGCTACACCAAAAGAAATTCAATTTTTCACGGTATACACTTTTTGGGTTGGGGAACTAGAAAGAAAAAGATTGTTTGAAAATAGAAAATAATCTAAAATGACCAAAGTACGAAGCATGTCGGAAAAAAATATATATGGCTTAGTTTCGCTGATTTCTGTTAGACCAGAAAAGAAAATTTATACATATAATGTTTATTATGATGAATGTTTATTAAATATAATGTTTATTATGAACTCTAGTTGCTGCCTTTTTAAAATGTTTTTTTTTTATATTAAATACCAATGTTTAGTCATTATAATTTACTTTATTTATAATGAAACGGAAAGACAGAGCAAAAACAATAAAATAAGATACCTGTCATACCATTCATCATCATCAACCGTTACTAGTCCACTGCAAAACAAAGGCCTCCGACATGCCTTTCCTCTTGTATCTGGTTATGGTCTTTCTATGCCACTCCACACCCACAAACTTTCTTACCTCATCAATGCATCATCTGCCATTCCTTCCTCTGCTTCTTTTGCAATCTTTAGGGGCCCATTCTGTTATTCTTAATGTCAATTAATTAGCTGTCCTTCTCATTATATATCCTGCCCATGTCAATTTATTTTATTACATGTTGATAGAATATCTTCGTCTTTAGTTTTTTCTCATATCCATGTGGCTCTTTTTCTGTCGTTAAGTGTTATTCCTATCATTATTTTTTCCATAGCTCTTTGAATTGTACATCTATTCCAACCCTTCAGTAAGGCTCCAAGTTCCTGATGCATAAGTTAAAACTGATACCACCATCTCATTAAGTACCTTTGTTTTTAGAGAAAGTAGCTTTTTTCTTTTCTTAATCTCATTTTCTTTTGAAAGATTCTCTATCCCATGTTAACCTTCTTTTACTTTTGGTCTCGTGCCACGGGGAAACACTTACTGTCTGTCCAAAGTATGCATATTCATTATCAATCTGTAAAGGTCCATCCATAACTCTTAATTGTTGTCTATCTAGTTTCATTGAACATTATCTTAGATTTACTCATATTAATTTTCAGCCCTAAGTTATATAGCATGTAAATTAAAATATGTAAAAATAACGAAACGTATTGGACCTCTTTTGAATATGAAAAAGACTAAAAAGAGTTCCACTATGATATATTGGAGGTAGTTAAAAAAGACATATTTTTCATTGGTTAACATATTATTTCAACATTTGGGAAATGGAACAAATACAGTTAAACGTATTTTTCAGTACTTTAGTTAATACCAAACGAAAAGAAGGGCAAACGAGATTCAGGGGCTAGTGCTCTGTTAGGAGTGGGTTGACCCTCAGGAAAAATTGGAAGAACGATCCATAGTAGAATTCTATTTGGGATCTTAATATTGCAGAGCGGCCTTGACTCTCTTCAATAAATAGCTTTTTCGTTCCTTTGGAATCACAGTCCAACTTCAAAAACGTACGTTCTGTTTTTATACATGTAGAGAGAAGTGTAAATCCGATTTCTGAATAAAGTTATTTCGTTTTATTCATAAAAAAATTTTTTTTAGAAAAGACGATAAACAAATAAAAATAATTGTTTGTGTATTACGATATGGAATTTCTAAATCGTTTAGAATCTATACGCAAAACAATAATAACAAAACGTATATTATTCCCCATAGTATGTATCAGCTCCGTTTTATTCATAAAAAACAGATTTTTAGAAAAGACAATAAATAACAATTGTTTCTGTATTACAATATGGAATTTTTAAATCGTGGATATTCATACGTAGGACGATAGTAATAAAACGTATATTATTCGACTTAGTATGTATCAGCAAATTCCGTTTTACATATCCTCGACATGAAACTAAAATGAATTTTCTCATAATATCATACAACTTTTGTCCATATTTCCGGGATATTACACACAACAATTTATATTCTATTTCTGGTAATAATATCCGTATTTATTAAAAACAAAACAAAATATGATCTGGTGATACTTTGTTATGTGATTATTTTTAGATAAAAATACAAAAAAAAAGGCACACACAGCAGTTTCTGTTTTAAAAGATAAAGATACTGGAAATCTGATGACATCTGAACAACATATCAATATGGCCTTGATGACTCAAAATTATATAACATCAACCACATAATCCATAATATAAACATTTATTATATGCGTTTGTGGAGGGTAAAACTTTAGTAGCATCCAGTAGTTAATTAAAAGGTATAGTAAAAAAACATCTACAACGTTTACAACGTTTCCAGAAGGCTAAAAGCACTGGCAGAACTGTGTAAATTAAGGCTACGCAGCAAGTTATATGATGTCAGATACAGATGCAACTGATGGTTATTTTAAGTTTAATAAGAGAAGATCATCCACTATCCACTTACAACTGCTGGAGAAAAAACTCTTTATATTGAAAAGGGCACACATGCAAATGCACGCAAGCTCATATCGACATAAGTAAACGCAAGCATAAAGTCACATATATGCCTGCATATAATTTGATTTGTCAATGTATCCAGTTTAAATCATTTTTTTTTTTTAAATTCGCTTTTCATTTACGGCTGGTGAGAAGAATACATGTCAGTCTCGGAATTTAGGCCAATTCAATAAAAAAAAAAAAACCTGCATATTATGTCATTAATGCTCATAAAAAATTAACAAAATAAAAATAGTGCTATCAGTTCAGTGTTTCTCTTATTATATACCAACAACAACAACAACAACAACTGTCCACAGCAGACATGTCCTTAGTCATATCTGGGATTTGGCGACTTTCATCATCATGCTGGCTACTGTGGATTGGTGATGGTGGGAAATTTAATCTAGTCACTCAAAGCAAACCAACCAAGCAGACGCCTTGACTATTAAAGCTTTCTTGTATCTTGCTAGTTTATGCAGATGATTTTACTAACATTCATATGAGCTAACGACTGTCACTACATACGAGTATAAATATCATGACAATACCATGGCTATAAAATACAGAGTAATATTAAGAATTTAGGCAAAGAAAACCTTGGTAAATTGCCATAAAACATTGATTTTATTTTTGTACCTCTTAACCATTAATCAACACATAATCGGACCTACCTTTAATGTCATAATGATATAATACACATGAATTAATAACAACATTAAAACATTAAAAACACATTACCGGGAAATGCCAACTAAAGTTCAGTCATTTAATGCTCAAAACATCTGGACCTAGGACAAATTGCAACAGAATTTCTTATTGCACGATTGGTATCCACGTATATCCTTGAATTCCATAATATATATATATATATATATATATATATATATATATATATATATATATATATATATATATATATATATACATATATGTATATATATATATATATATATATATATATATATATATATATATATATATATATATATATATTTATATATGTATATATAATGATAATAATTCTAGGAAAATCTAGCTGTTGTGGGGGGGAGTTTAAACATTGCAGATATAAATCCATCATCTGAATTTTTTTTGCATCCTATTCTGGAAGATACTTTTGCATGGCTTTTTTTTTTCATAGGAAATAGATTTGAATGGTATCTGGATGTGGTGTAAATGGATCAGAGAGTTAATCATGGACTCCAGTGCCATATGGCAGGAATATTCGGCGGATGGTCAGCAAACTAGGACCTTTCGAGAGAAGGGAAGAATGGTCGTTAACAAAACAAATGAATATCACCTAGATAGGTAGTCCATATACAGCGTCGTAAGGAATACTGGAATGTACACCCAGCAACAAAACCGGTGTCGCCTCGCCAGACCCGACTTGGATACATCATGCCATTCTTGCCCTGAAAAGTGGCCCGACGTTTAAGCAACCAAGACATCGTTAGGATGGTTCGAATGTGAGGAGGAGGGAAAGTACCGATATCAGTCAAAGAAGTGTGAGGATTGATGATATATATATATATATATATATATATATATATATATATATATATATATATATATATATATATATATATATATATATATATATATATAAATAAATACTTACTTTTACTTTTACTTTTAGGGGTTTATTTCTCGCCCTCCACCAAACACTAAAGGTCTGTTCAGGTGGGCCTTGGTGTGTGAAAAAATAATTTCTTTCCCGTTAATATTTTGCTCTGTATTGTTATCAGTTATTTCGCTAGCATTCGTATTCAGGCTTAATAGTTTTCAGGTCACTATTATAACACTTTCTAAAAAGATAAGTCTTCAGGTTTTTCTTGAAAGCTGCCACATTATTGCTATTCTTGATATCGAGTGGAAGGTCGTTAAAGAGTCTCGGTGCAGCATAACTGAACGTTCTTCCACCTATTGCATGATTCACACTAATTTCGAATAGTCTATGTGGGTCATCAGCATGTCTAACTCTTACAGCGTCGCTGGTCGCTTCAGGGTAGGGGAACAAGCAATCACAAAGATATTTAGGCTTATCACTTGTAAGTGCTTTGTGAGTCAACAAGCAAATTTTAAATTCAATTATAGCCTTAACAGGTAACCAATGTAGATCGATCAATGCAGGAGTTATTCTCTCCCTTAGTTTAATGCCTTTTATCAGTCTAGCCACCCGGTTTTGAAGCTTTCTTAGTAGTGTAGTGGGCAATTTGTAGTACAGAGAATTGCAATAATCAAGCCTTGATATTACATGACTCATCACTAAAATTTTTGTACTGCCCCCTGTTAAATATTTTCTAATAAATGCTATGTTTCTCAGGTGATAGTTACACACTTTCACTGTGTTCACAATTTGGTTCCTCATTGACAAATTACAGTCTATCAGTACACCCAAATTTTTCACGACAGGCACAATCCCAACATCAGCATCACCAATTTTTATACTTTGAATTAACTGGTAATTCTTCAAAGCCACCTTTGTGCCAAAGAACATACATTCTGTTTTATCATCATTTAATATGAGCTTTTTCATCTGCATCCATGTTTTTATTTCAGTCATTATCTCATCAATTTTCTTCTCTGTATCTTGTGTTGTTGAAATTGAGAGGTAAAACTGAGTATCATCTGCATATAGTTTAAAACCCACTTTTTGTTTTTTCAAGATGTGTGATAGCTCAATATTATACATGTTAAACAAGATAGGGCCCAGAACACTACCCTGTGGTACACCCTTCATAAGAATTCTATCATTGGATCGGTTTCCAAAAAATTCTACAATAGTCTTCCTATTCACTAAGTAACTTCGCAAAAATTTCAGTGCTTCCTCAGTCACTCCAGTAGACTTTAAGTCGTCAAGTAAGTACTCGTGCACAACAGTGTCAAAACCAGCACTAAGATCTAACATAATCAAAATTCCACACTTCCCCCCATCAAGAAGACCTATCATATCATTCATTATTGAGCACAAAGTAGTTTCTGTAGAATGATTAGCTCTGTAGGCCGCTTGATTTTCCGGGAATACCTCTAACTCGTCAATATGCGCCCATAATTGATCACTTATGACTTTTTCAATAAGCTTTGACATGTAGGATAAATTTGAAAAGGGCCTATATGAATTTAGCTCGTTTACATCACCTTTCCCTTTGTAAATTGGTTTGATCAACGCAGTTTTTTCACAGCTAAGAAAACAGGATTGTGATATACTTAGGTTAATTATGTTCAGGTAAATATCATATACAACTTGCTTGTTTGGAGCTTCACTTATTGAACTGTTTGGGAAAGGGCCGTTTCCACAATATGTATTCTTCATCTCTCTTATAACCTTTAACAAGTCGCACATATTTATTTCCTTAAATTTTATTAACTTCTCTCCCTCCTTCACTGGCATAGCTGACTGTCCTTCCAAGTGATTTTGGGGGAAACCTCTATAGATTTTATCAATTTTTTCATTAAAGAATATAGCAAAACTCTCTGCAAAAACATTGTCAGGCAAGACATATTTTTTCTTTAATCCCATCAAATCATCAAGATTTTTGTGAAAGTCCTTCATGTTAATGGTTTTTTGACATTCGCCGTTGTAGAATTTTCTTTTTGTTTTTTCTAACAGGATGTTATAGTCATTTCTGGCCTTATTATATAGATTTCTGGCTTGTAAGGATTTGGCTCTTTTCCATCTACCTTCCATCTTATATATATATATATATATATATATATATATATATATATATATATATATATATATATATATATATATATATATATATATATATATATATATAAATAAATATTATCTGAAGTGAAACGCATTGATCAGGCATCATTCAAGTTTGTATATAGCATTTTTGAGATAGTATGTGATAGTATGTGAAAGAGTATTATTGGAAAAATATATAAAATGGGCTCAGCTTTATCCTAAAATTGACTTACATAAAAATAAAGTATTTTTTTTTTTTTGGTGTCTTTCAAGTAAAAATGCTATTTTTTTCCTGGAAACACCTATTGATTTTATCTATGCTATAGATAAGGGATTTATTGGGCTCTTCATTGTCCTTTTCATTGCATTATCTACAAAATAATTATTCACGAAATACTGCATCGTATATATGCACAATTAGGAGCCTATCAAGGCTTGTGGTTAGGCCTACGTATCGGAGTACATGAATATTTCTCTTACGTACGGTTTTTCATGCGTAAGTAATTGCAATGCTGATGTTTTACATACTGTGTGAAAGGGGGTTCTTTGTTTCTTCATATGGTGTATGACCGAATAGAAAAATATGTTCGGCCATTCATATAAAACTGTATCCTATATTTACTTTGTATAAAAATAACAATTTCGCTCTTTTGGGAACTACTGTATTTTTTTTTCATTGCCTACTGATTTTCCCTGTTAAATATAGATAATTTATTCAGATTTCTACTCCCGTTTCTACTTTTAATGACGTTTTTTTTATTATAAAGTGATTAGGGAAAATGTAATTGAATATATATACATAGTGAGCCCTATGGTTTAGCCTGTGTTTAGGCATGCTTGGAAGGTTTCCATTAAGTGTAATTTGCTGTGTATAAATAATAGCACTATTCATATTTAGTTCACTATTTGAAAGACTATATTTTTCATTTTCACGCGCTACATTGAATTGTTACAATGTGAAAATTCTACATAAAAATCTATATCGTATATTTTCCTAAACAAAACAAAAAAATTCAGCAATCTAACGACAATTGCTTACTAATCTTTTTAAAAATACATATATATTTTATTTATATTATGTACTGAAAATATATTTAGCTTTCTAATTTTGATATCTTTTATCTTTTATTTTGAAAAATTCCGCCCCCGTTAAAGAACAACAAATTCCACGCAGTATTCATATGAAATAAATCCTCATATATATATATATCTTATATTTTCATGATTATTTTTAAAGAAAATCTCTTTCTTTTCAATAAAAATGCACGTTAATCGAGATATTCATATCACTTTATTGCGTGGAAAATATATTCGGATTGCATCATGAAAAAGTTCAATCATCCTGCGACATGAAGATATTAATCAGAAGCTTATATCACTTAGTTTTGACCTGATGATGCGGGCAAAAAAAAAAAAAAAAAAAAAAAAAAAAAAAAAAAAAAAAAAAAAAAAAAAAAATCGCGAGAAATGGATGCAAGTAAAGAAATCAACAGTAGTTTTAATAAAGTTGTATTGGCATCAACACAAGTGATAGACGGAAAAGTTTTTAAACAAGATCAAGGAAAAGCTATCAGAAAACACAAAAAGAAACTAGTGAAAAATATTGGAAAGGAAAGTAAAATCTAAGGGAGATCAAACAGAATTAGCAGAACTATCCAAATCAATAACAAGCAAGAATGAAACCATTGCCTTCGTAAACACAATCCGAACAATATTGAAGAAATACCAATGAAATGATGAAGCATCAAATTGACAAAAAGGAGACTTGGAACAGAGTGCCTAAACAGCTACTTTAATAGATGAAACTGGAAATATCATCAAAAAAAGAATGGCGTAATAAAAATTACATACAATTTCTATACAATGCTATTGAATAGTTATATAGTAAATAACTTTGTCAATAGAAGTAATGAGAACACCTGAGGTGATAGCAGAAGTAAAAGCAGAAGTAAAGTAAATATTAAAATTGGTGAAAGAAGCAAAGAAGGAAAAAGATAGCCTAACAATTGATTTGAGGAGATATCTTGATAGTAAAACTAGCCGAACTTCACAAATGTCTGTAGGAATGTTCTATACCCACAGCTTGGAAAAACTACATCAATAAACAAATTTATAAAAAGAGATACAAAATATAGCTGAAAAAAAAATATCACTCAATAATTTTACTCTCGGTAATATAAAAAAAAAAAAAGCTTACAAAGACAGCTGGACTATAATCAACCAAGAGAGCATGCTTTAAAAGAGGGTTTCAACGACTGACCATATCCATGTCATTAATCAACTAATAGAAAAGTGAACAGAGTATGACCAACCACTATGTATGGCATTTATAGACTATAATATAGTCCTTCATATATACGGACAAAAATAAATTTTGGTTAGAGCAATTGAACATACGTATGCGGGAACTACAGCAATCCTAAAACTACATAAAAACATTGAGAATATACCCATTCATTAAATAGTTAGTCAGACACAAATTTGCCTGAATTATTTAAAGTGTACCTGGAAATTTTTAAGAAATCAGATTAGGAAAAAAAGGGAATTAATATTACTGGGGAATACCTTAACAACCTAACAATGTCTCTTTGTATCTCTCTCTCACCAGGGTATGACTATTTCTTCTTCCCTTACCCAACGAACGGGAAGATACAGAGTAGTCATACGTTTGGCAATGTCGCTCAACAATACAGGAAATATATATATATATATATATATATATATATATATATATATATATATATATATATATATATATATATATATATATATATATATATATATATATATATATATATATTTTCGCACATTTAAATGTGTTTTCATATTTCAAATAAGCCATATATATTATTATATTAAAGTCTGGATTCTCTTAACGACCTCGAGATCAGAGGCCCAGGCGAAATCACTCAAAGACTATAGTATCATGGCTGAGTATGCCACTCAGCCATGATACTATAGTCTTTGAGTGATTTCGCCTGGCATACAGGTATCCTTGACCAGGGTTCAAATCCCGGCCGGTCTGATACTATAGTCTATGAGTGATTTCGCCTAGGGCTCTGATCCCGAGGTCGTTAAGAGAATCCAGACTTTAATGTATTAATATATATGGCTTATTTGAAATATATATATATATATATATATATATATATATATATATATATATATATATATATATATATATATATATATATATATATATATATATACCTACAAATAAAACATAAAAAATGGAGGAATAAAAAAGCTAAATAAATTTTGTTCTCAGTGAAAAAGTTTATTTAGTTAAAGATGTAGCAGTGTTAAATAATTTAGAGTCGTACATCCATATGGAGGTGACAAGCGAAATTTGTTTAGAACTAGGGAAAGAATAGGAAAAACTAATTTCAAGAGAGAAACTAAACATACCTGTAACAAGAGAAAAGATTGATGAGTTTAGTTTGACAATACAAAATACTTACTCCCAGCTACATGATGAAACGGAAACAAGTAAAGAGGAAATGAACAGGGATTTAACCATATATTAGGAAGAATAGAAAGATACCTAGACTTTAATCACCTAAGAGAGCAGGCAGGGTTTAGAAGTTGGTATTCAATAACTGATCATATCAATGTAATTAACCAGCTTTAACCTGTCGATCGAAAACTCAAAGTATGACAAACCACTATGTATGTCATCTATAGTCCATGAGAAAAGTTCTGATTCTATCAAAACTTCAGCAGTAATGGGAGTCGTTTAAAGATAAGGGATGGATGAATGATATATTAGAGCACTTATAGATATCTGTACAGAAATACAGCAATCATAAAAGTACAAATAGTGAGAAATTTCCGATTGAGAAAGGGGTTAGGTGGTGAGACCCTATCTCTCCTAGATTATTTGCAACATTCCTAGAAATTAAAAAAAATATATATATATATATATTGAGAAAATGCAGGAATTAAATTTATATGAAACTTATCTTTGTTTCAATGTAGGGCAAGGCAAGTGATAAATGGAAGTCGTGTGTTTGGTACTTATATCTGAAGGAAAATTACAGAGTCCTGTACATTTAGTAGCTAATAAAGCCTAGGGGCTTAATATGGCTACCTGTAGATAAAAAATGGCTATCTATTTTATTCAACTTTGCAACGTTAAAGTCAGTTTTAGAAATAATTTACATATCTCAAATTATCATTGAAAAGCATAAAAAATATCATTTTTTAAAGGTCTTTTATCTCTATTGTCTCCGTGGGTTCCCCCTAAATTGTTAACTACTGCCATATTAAATGCAAACAATCTGGAATTCAAAGCATCGAGTTCTAAGGGTAAGGCGTGACTAAATTAGGGATGAGAAACCCTTAATGGAGAGACCCTCTCCATTACTTATTACTTATTACTTATTCTATACTTATATAAAGTTAAATTCAATACCTTTCTTGAGTGGATAGAGTTATAGTTTTGGTTTTCTTGCAGAAAATATATAACTCAGCCACAATTGCAATAGATTTCACTGATATCTTTGAATAAATCATTATTGATGACTTTTGATTATAGAGCCACGTTGAAATGAACATCCAGGTCATATTATTACATGCAGGCAAAAATATTCCTAAACCACAATATGACTGGTAGTATATTTTAAATTGAATGAGATTAGCATTCAAGTAATAAATCATTCCTGACAGAGAATATGTACATATTCCCAACCCATGAATTAAAACGATGGCTTTTTGTTTTTGATACTAAAGCAATATCTTACTTATTCATTCACTCAAGTTTATAAATACGACTAGAATTCTATCATGATTTTGGTGCACATATTACAGTTAAATTGAGGTTAGGGTACTCAAAATTGGCATCATCCTCTGCGCCCTATTACATTACAATGCTAGATTTCAAATAGACACCTATTCATCATATTATTTTGTTGTAATTCACAGTAAAAACAACAGGAAAGATAAGTCAACTTTCACTTATGAATTGAAAAGGATGAAAACCCAGGTGTGAGCTTAGGCCAGAGTAGATAAACATTTTACACATGTTTTCTGTATATGGGATATATTTTTTTTAGGCTCAAGCCATGTCCTCCTGATAGAAAGTTCCTAAAAGTAGCTTCCTAGGGATATTTGACTACAGTGATACCCCCAGAAAATTTACCTCTACGTCTCCATAATTCTAACTCCTGGCACGAATATCCTTAAATTTCTCTCAAGGATATCGCAAAATATCAGGGGACGTATTCTTGACACGCCATATAGCAATCTGCACCACTAATAGCGTTTACGCTTCGAGGGGGAAAGTGGTAGAATTAGAAGGGGAGCCGTAGCAAGGTTACCCTAGTTCCCATACTCTTATTGAGTATCACAACAGCGCCATATCCAATATGGCGGACATTCCTAATTCTGTAGCGATTTTGCACGGTGGTGTTCCCTGTTGATCTGACATTTTGATTGTTTTTCAAGGATTATTATGCAGTCTCCAGCTTCTTTCGCCTCTGGAAAGTTGAGAATTGGTTCTTTACAATGTGTGTAATCTAGCTCCTGTTTCACAGTGAAATTAGAGTAATTTTTGGTGATTAGGAGCTAGGCCTGTTACCAGAGGCACAATGGGCACTGTTGTTCGTTAGGCATGTGTTATTTAGTTAGTAGAACGACATTCCAGGTTAAAATAGCATTAACAATTTAATTATGAAAGCTATTTAGGCAATTTATACTTGTAAAGATATTTATATGCATAATTTTCCTTTTTCTATGTCGATCGTATATATCAGAGTTTCGGTAATTTAGGTAACCGAGATCTCGTTTTGCCTAGGTAACCTAACTTAAGCCATATAGTATACTTTTGACATTTCCCCGGTTACCCTCGTGTATTGGTTTATCAATTCATCGGGGATTGATATCTCCTATAATTATCATATAACCGATACTCGTCTCTAGTAGAGATTTAAGGGTAATCTCTCTTCCCTCTCAGTGTAGCCTTAGACTACAACCCTAGTGGGTTGGTCCCGGGTTTTCATTCGGGCATGACTAGCCTAGGGTTTTCTGTCTCGTCCCTTAACCGCAGATGGCAGGTTTTGGGATTCAGTCAGAACCTCAGAGTATTTAGTCTTGTGCCGACAGTTAGCCGGCAGGGTGATTTGTCATTCCCCTGCCGGCTAGGTTGCCGACATAAGAGGCTAGCCCTCCCTATGCTGCACCTGAAGTGGTTGTGTGATGCCGCCACCTTCTCCCTGTGGCCTAGTGGACTAGTCTTGTGCTTGCAGACCCTAGGCTGAAGAGTAGTTATTCTTCTGAGGCCTAGGATGGCACCGGCACTGGAACTCTGTTTCTCCCTTATTGAGAGGAGACAGCACTGCTGCCGTCCCCTTAACTGTATTGGCACACCCTAGGTCGGAGAATAGAAGATTCTCCTGCCGCCTAGGATGGCGCCGATAATGAAACAGAGTTTCTTAAGGGTATGTAGGACCGGTAACTTTGCCGGCTCCTTCCACACCTCATACAGGACCCTTTTCCCTCCCCCTCTGTTCTTTTATGAGGGCCGAGCCATTATCTTTCTTTGAGCCGTCGTCCTGCAACCTCACTGTTGCCAGTGGGTTGCGGGGGCCAGCCAGACTCCTTCTCTGCAGCTGTTGTCCGGCTGCCTGGGGCTATGCCAGCTGCCGGCAGCCATGACAACTGCTGACGGCCATGTTGGCTGCCGGCGACCATTTGTTATACAAACTATCAGCGGCTATGACAGCTCCTGGCGGCTCTGCAAGCTGCTGGTAGCCATGTCATCTGTCGGCAGCCATGACGGCTGCTGGCGGCTGCCGGTAGCCATGATGGCTGTAGGTGGGAAGTTCCTTCTGTTACCAAGGTTCTCCAGTCCTTCCTTGGGCTGCTGACTCAGCCGGCAGTACGCCAACTGTACTAGTGCTGCTGGAGGCTAGCCTGCCGGCTACGTGCCGGCTGGATCTTGCCGGCGGTGGTACTTGTGGCTGGATGGAAGCCTGAATGCTACACTCTCCCCTTCCATTTGAACCTTCTTTCTGGAGAAAGGCAGTAAATTAGACTTTTACATCCTTAATTAGTGTATTCATACCCAGTAATAAGGCAGCCTTCACTCCATGCTGTCTCTCTCTCTCTCTCTTTTAGCTAGCATGCTGGCTGTGCCGGCAGGGACTAGCTATGCCGGCTATATGCCGAGTGAATTACAATATATGTTTATACAGGTAGTCAGTATATTTGCAGTATAGGATATACTGCAGATATAAAAACTATTGTATATAATATGCTAGTAGTTATTTTCCAATATATTTTGGGTATCCTTGCCCGGATGTATGCTGAGACCATTCCTATATTGAAAGAATAGAATTTCTTCAATATTCTGTTTAGGAATCAGTTTTTCATATTACCCTATTATATTAAATATTTTAAAGGGCTGGCAGTATCACACTTCTAACCCTAAAAGGGTAGAACCCTTATCCTTGAGTCTCCCTGATCAGGAAACTCTATGATTTAATATTTTAAGGGAGGTTACAGCAAATGGTCTGGGTAGGATACAAAAATATAAGTCTTTTATATTTCCTAGTCCAGTCGGTGACATGCCAGCTGGACCGTGCCGTCAGATGCTTGCCACAACGGCACTACACTGGCTGAACTACATTATATATAATTATACAGTAGCCAGTCATTTGAAGTATAGTATATACTGCAAACAGAAAACTATAGTATGATTATACAGTAGTTATTTCTAACATATCTTGGGTACCCTTGTGCATATTTCTGCTGGGACCGTTCCTATATTGAAAGAATTGAATTCCTTCAATACTCTGATTAGAAATCATTCATCCTTTCCCCATAGTGTTAAGAATAAAAAGGGGCAGTGACTTTTACACTTCTCTACTCCTAGGGGTTAGAACCCTTTAGTTGGAGTTCCCTTGATAGAGGAATCTCCTCATAGTTAATACTGAGGGGAGGTAACAGCATTTGCTTGCAGGGGATACACAAGTATGTGTCTCCCACTATCCCTTTCTAGCTTACTATCCTAAGCTATTGTGTTAAAATATGACTTTCACATATTGTTTATCAGTGAGATAATAAATTTTATACTCATTCTGCTTTCCTTTCTTCACAGGAGGAACCCCAGAAGACATGCGTTGCAGTCTTCTGCAATATCAAGAGTGTTTTTATGGTCATAATATATGCAGGTTTCATGCCCCCTTTAATATTATTTCTGAATCCCTGCATTATTGGGACCCGCAAGCTTGCAACGTATGTCGGACCTTAATATCCGAGGGTTTCGAGAATCCCAAGTCTATAGAGTCTAGGGATGCAGCTCGTAACAAACTACGCAACTTGGTGAGAGGCTTCCAGAAAATCGCTCCGGGACCATACCTACCTAATGATGGGATGCGTAATCTACTATTTCCGAAAGCAAGTAAGGAAATAGTGGTGCACCAGGCACGATTCACACCTCCCTGCGGCCAGATAGCCTTTGGGACAGAGGGCGGGAATGCCCCACGTGAAGAGGGGGATAATGTTGTGTCGGTATTGTTTCTGTCTGTGCCGGCTCTAGAGCCATTAACATCGACATCTTCACCCCCTACCCCTCTATTAGATGGAATGGATCAGTTATGGGCCCAAATGAAAGGTCTAATAGAAAACCGTCGCAAACAAGACAAAAAGTGGTCATACAAACGACCCAGAGACCAAGACCTTCTGACATGCTCAAAACCAATCCCTTGATGTTTGAGGAGCTCATGCCGATTTTAAACGGCAAACTCTACATCTCGGAGAAGATGGGTGCTGTTTCTTTGGACAAAATCCAACTTTGGCCAAGCTTTGACGCTTTCCCTAATTGCTTCATTTGACTGAGAAATGAACCAACGTCAAGAAAAGACACGGAACTGAAGGAGGTCATGGTTCTCGACCATGATAAGGCACAGGCTATCTTGTCAAGTAGCCTGAGAAAGGCGGGTTACTCGATGTCGAAAGTATTCGCACTAGGTAACAGACGCCCTTCCTTTCTTGCTTCTACTTCAATATCATTCCCCTTTACGTGTAAGGCATTTAAATCTGTTGCTAAGGCAGTGGAGGCAGGTAGACCTTGTCCTGCACTCGAGGAGTGCAATCCTCTGTCACTAGCCTTCCCCAGGCAGGAGAAGGATTGGAAGGAAGTCCACTTAACCTTTTCAGTAGGAAGACTAGACACAGATGTCGCTAGTTGACAGTTTAGTGAGAATCTCCCTAAACTGTCTGAGTTTCTTTTGTATAACGAACAAGAGACAAAGGAGAGACTTGCAGCCGCCCTATCCCTACAGAACTGCATAGAGTTGTGTTCAACCCACCAAACTACCCCAGACATGCTCATGGTCTTTACCAGAATGCATATGGCCACCTTAGTAAAAGACCTTTATGCCTTTATGAAGGCTAGGAGAGCCTTTAGAGAGTTTGTGTTTGCTGCCACGACAGTGAAACATGAAACCAGGAAGCTGATATCTTCCAACATTTGGGGTAGAGACATGTTTCCAAATGAGATAGTTAGAAAGGCAATTAAGGAGGCCACCATGGAGAATACATGGCTTCTCCAAAAGTGAGGGATCCTTTCAAAGAGAAAGTCTTCCGTGGTTGTGGGTCCCCAACCTAAAAGGAAGACGGAAAATTCTAGTAATTTTACTCGGGATGTTCAACAACATCCCACAGTCACAATGAGCGCGGTGCCACAGGCAAGCAGTCGAATATGTAAACCCCCTGATCAAGCGAAGCAAAGAGACGCTTCTGGTAGGAGGGAGGTTTCTTCAAGATCGCTGGACTTTCGATCCTTGGGTCCAAGGCCTAATCAAGATGGGACTAGGATGGGTAGTAGACATGCTTCCACCATCATTTCCTCAACTCTTCCTACACTCCAAAACCCTCCTGGAAGAGTAAACCTTAGAGCTCTAGAGCATACAGCTGGTAAGAAAAGTAGAGTCCATTGAATTACAGGGAAGGCTGTTTGGTGTTCACAAGAAGGACTCAAGAAAACTCAGAATCCTTCTGGACTTGTCGCCATTCTAAAAGTTCAAGTTCAGAATGTTAATCCTTCTGAACATAAGGACCTGAAAGATGTCCATTGACAACTTCCAGTCAGTCACTCACTCCCCTCCTACCTAGGACTCAAGTTAGAGAGAATAACGTATGTCCTAGGAAAGATACTTGTCGGACTAAACATAGTCCTAAGCCTCTTCACAGGATTAGCGGACACAGTCATAAAAAAATCAAGCCTACAAATGGTTCAGGCAACAATGTACCTGGACGAAAGGCTGGGGTGGGCAGCACCCGAAGTGGCTGGTCTATGAGCATCCATGGAAGTGATCCGGTTTCCGGAACATTGGGGATGCAAGATAAGCTTCAAGAAGTCTCAGTTCTCTCCAGCTCAGAGGCTTCAAAGACTAAAAAACCATTGAAACCTGTGGTCACACCAACTCTCCTTTCCCTAGGGAATGTAAAAGGAGATCTCAGGGTCGGTCAAGAGACTATGGTAATCAGTCAGGATTCCAAGACGCTAACAGGGAGAAGTTCAGAACTCTCTCCAGTTCGCAATAGTGACAGACCCAGAGCTAAGAGCACAGCTGAAAGAAGCGTTAAGAGTCTGGAGAAGATACGCATGAAACGCTCGAAGAGATCTAAAAGGACCGATATTAGTGTTTCCTTAATCGCTTCCCTTATAGTGGTCAAAGGCCAAAAGCCTAATAAAGATCCTGTTGGTCCTGTCATGGATGGAAAAACTCTCTCCACGCAGATCAGACTTCCTCAGGTTGATCTGGGATATCGAAGCGATAATGAGACGTCAGAACCGACAAGGATATAGAACGTCTCATACAGTCTAGGTGACGGTAACCATCTCTTACCTAAAGGGATGGCACCTATCAGCAGTTCATGTACAATCGATCCGCAATGTGACACCAGATGTTCTACTCAGGCTCAAGCCCATAGAGTTAGAATGGTCCACGGACGCCGACCTATTCTTTCCCAGATGGGAACCACTCCCCAAACTGCAGATCGACCTCTTCATCAAGAGCGTCATCAAAAAACTACCTCGATAAGTAGCCCCATACGAGGATCTTCTTGTGGAGACAACAGGAATCAGGAATCCCTGTTCATCCCATCCGATCTCCTGCTGAAGGTCCTCAACACACTCAGATCCTTCCAGGGAGGAGTGGCTCTGTGGGCTCCCAAGTAGCCAAAGAGCAATCTGTTCCATTTGGGGAATGAACAGAAGCTGAGGCTGGCCCTAGTTATGAACCCACGACTATCTTAGAAGGTTCAGAAGTTAATTGCCTTCAATTTATCACAGAGAGCCCAAACCCTTCATTTCCTGATTTTCTTGCCCTAGCGGTTAGGAAAAGATTTGGGATCTCAGAAGGCAATATAGAATTCTTAGAAGAATACAAGTTTAAGTCAACTAGAAGACAATATGAGTCATCTTAGAAGAAGTGGGTTGCTTTTGTAAAAGCAAGAGGACCGAAAGAGATTTCAATGAACTTCTGTCTGTCCTTCTTTGTCCACCTTCATAATCAAGGTCTGGCAGCCAACACGATAACTACGTGCAAGTCAGCCTTGACTAGACCTCTTCTATATGTCTTTCAAGTGGATCTGGCGAATGAAATCTTTAATAAGATTCCGAAGGCACGTGCAAGGCTTAGCCGTGCAGCACTGCCAAAGCCCATCTCATGGTCTTTGGACAAGGTCCTACATTATGCCTCATCTGTGAACAATGAAGATTGTTCCCTTAAGAATCTAGCCCAAAAGGTTATTTTTCTGTTTGCTATAGCCTCTGGGGCTAGAGTTAGTGAAATAGTGGCCCTATCCAGAGATGAGGGCCACATTCAATTCACAGAAGCGGGAGAACTGAATCTCTTTCCTGATCCAACCTTTCTCGCTAAGAACGAGCTACCCACTAAAAGTTGGGGTCCCTGGAGAATCTGCCCTCTGAAGGAAGATGTCTCTCTATGTCCTGTAGAGTGTCTAAAGGTCTATCTTCGCAGAACTTCAGACTTCAGGGGAGGACAGCTCTTTAAAGGAGAAACCTCTGGATCGAACTTGTCCCTGAAGCAACTGAGGGTGAAGCTCACCTACTTTATTCGCAGAGCGGATCCTGACAGCACCCCCGCAGGTCATGATCCGAGAAAAATTGCTTCATCACTGAACTTTTTTCAGTATATGGACTTTGAGCGTCTTCGCTCATATACTGGATGGAAATCATCCAGGGTGTTCTACAAACACTATGCTAAGCAGATCCATGAACTGAAGCATTATGTGGTGGCGGTAGGTAGTGTATTAAAACATGTTGTCTAATTCTGCGATGAACAGTTAATTGATTGGGACTGTCAATTAAAGGGAGAAGGTGTCAGCACTTTTAGTGTGATCCCCATTTAATAAGTGATACTATCGTGACACTAACTCTGTTCAATATCTCAGGTGTGGAATTATACAGTTAGCACTAGTGCCATGTGTACATATTACACAGTGCTGATAGAATATAACAGGTACGGATATTATGACGAGAGAATTATTAAAAATATTCTTCAGTCTGAGAGTGGCACTCATCATTTCTTCCCCTTCAAAAGGGGAAAAATAATTTTTGTGTATGTTGCAGGTATAATTCCTTTATCATTGCTACATGCATTTTACATGTTAATTCATTAAGTCATTTATTAGAAATAAATGTCTATTGGAATGAAATTGCATCCTAATTTGCCCGACAATTGCATGTTTAAGATACCAGAGTTCTTTGACTTACTAATGTAAGTATATTTTATATCATTGTATGCTTGCAAACAATGGATATAATAGACACTGATATTGGTTCTGCAATATATACAAACCATGAGACTGTTTGTATATTCAGTGTATACTTATGTTTGTTCATACAATATATGCTAACCTTGAGGCCCTATTTCTACCGTCTTCCCTGTACGGGGCAGGAAGCACTAACATCGTTTATGATTAGTGATGATGGCAGATAACGGTAACATTATTTGTCTCAAATGGTCCAAATGACCATAGAAATATTGTCCCAAGGTTAAGTCACTGATGAAAATCCACATATACATTAATTCCCTAGTATGCTTCCATCAGGACGACATGGCTTGAGCCCCAAAAACGGATTTTGAGCGAAGCGAAAAATCTATTTTTGGGTGAGATGGCCATGTCGTTCTGATGGACCCACCGTTCTTTTCTAAAGAAAAGATCTTCACAGTATCCCTCCCGAACTACTGTATCTGTAGCACCCTGCTCAATGCTATAAGGAATGTCCGCCATATAGGATATGGCGCTGTTGTGATACTTAATAGTAGTATGGGAATTAGGGCAACCTTGATACGGCTCCCTTCTAATTCTGCCACTTTCCTCCTCTAAGCGTAAACTCTATTCGGGTTGCAGATTGCTATGTGGCGTGTCAAGAATACGTCCCCTGATATTATGCGATATCCTTGAGAGAAATTTAAGGATATTCGTGCCAGGAGTTAGAAACCTGGAGACATAAAGATAAAATTCTCTGGGAATATCATTGTTGTCAAATATCCCTAGGAAGCCACTCTCAGGAACCGTCCATCAGGACGACATGGCCATTTCACCCAAAAATAAATTTTTCGCTTCGCTCAAAATCCGTTTTTTTTTAACATTATTGAAAAAATTCTATGATTAGAGCAACCTCTGCCTTCCGTATATGTAGACAATAACACTCAATAGTGAAATGGTGAAAATTTTGTTTTTATAATTCAGACTATTTGCTAATTTTTTCATCACTGCAGAATTTTGTAGAAGTTGCCACCGATCCACCAAGGGATATGTTATCACAAATTTTGGGTTGTGTCACAGGATGATTTAAAGCCGATTTTAGTGTCAAATTTAAAGGTGTATTAAATATTCATGATCATAGACATATTTGGTGCTCCATCATAAGTTAGAGATCCTCTAACGGCTACTGAATGAAGTTTAGTCTCTCTAGCACCTAGCACAGCAATTAAGATGTACCCA
>NC_090740.1:43294446-43306946 GCF_036898095.1 Palaemon carinicauda
AAAACTTGATTAGTTTTTCACCATTAACAATGATAATAACTACTGAATAACTGATTACTTGAATTAGCTCTCTTTGGGCACCACAGGTCCCTCATTATGGTAAATGATTTATATAAGTAACATTAAGTTGAAATTTTGATAAGCCATTTAATTCTATTTTCTTTTTATTCAAAAAGTCAATTGGTAGCTTCAATCATCTATCAAAATTATCTTTACTATATATATGAGTGTGTGTCTTCATGTATTGTTGTTATTGTTGTTACTTGCTGAGCTACAACCCTAGCTGGAAAAGCAGAATGCTATAAGCTCAGGGTCTCCAACTGAGGAAATAGCCCAGTGAGGAAAGGAAACAAGGAAAAATAAAATATCTCACGGAGAATAACAACATTAAAGTAAATATTTCCTATATAAACTATAAAAACAAGAGGAAAATAAATTAGAAAGAATAGAGTGCCCGGGTGTACCCTCAAGCAAGAGAACTCTAACCCAAGACAGCGAAAGAGAGAGAGAGAGAGAGAGAGAGAGAGAGAGAGAGAGAGAGAGAGAGAGAGAGAGAGAGAGAGAGAGACATTTTAAAAGACCAGGTAGAGACTATTCATAGGAGTCCTTACATGATTCAAGCAAAAGATTTAAACCTGGTTTCAAGTCTATCCATTATGCAGATTTAAAAGTTTTGACCATTATCATAAAGCCTTTCCAAAATGGGATTTTTAGCGTAAAGCTGAACTCTGGCATTTCTTATGCAGATTTTTATTAATCCCTTGTTATGAAAAACTGAAAGGGCCAATTAATCATTTAAGGGTTTTAAAGCCTTTTAGCTCCTTCCCTTTTTAGATAAAAAAAGGAAATTTCTTAATAAAGAAAAAAATATTATTATTATTATTATTATTATTATTATTATTATTATTATTATTATTATTATTATTATTATTATCATTAAGTGCTAAGCTACAACCCTAGTTGGGAAAGCAGGATGTTATACGTCCAGGGGCTCCAACAAGGAAAATAGCCAAATGTGGAAAGGAAACAAGGAATAATAAGATACTTTAAGAACAGTAAATTTCGATTGAAATAAATAACGTTATCAATTGAAGCTTTAGTCTCCCTCCAAGATTTCTTAAATATTTTAATTCTTGTTTCATATTTTTTTTTTTTTTTTTTTTTTTTTTTTTTTTTTTTTTTTGACATCTAAAAGTACTCTAAGAGTCTGGCTGAGATTTACTTCTGATTATCAGAAAATCTTGACTAAAAATAAGAAATTAATCCTTGTCTATACTCATCATTATCAAATTGATTATTACAAAGGAAAATACTTGAAATTTAGCTTTCCATTGACTAAAGAAAAAATTATTCCTTAAATATCATTGCATGAAAAATCAAATCCAACATAAAAGTTGTGGTTTTGTTCAAGGCATCTTCATTACATTACTAATTATAAAATGGAAGTTTATGAAAGTTAGGGATTACCGATACAAAGTTTTTGTGTCATTATTGGAATGATGAAGCATGTAATAATATCATTGAAGAAGTTTTTAATATATAATGAAAAAAAATCTGTCTTGTTTTACAAATATTTTTTTCTCTCAGGTTATATATATATATATATATATATATATATATATATATATATATATATATATATATATATATATATATATATATATGTATATATATATATATATATATATATATATATATATATATATATATATATATATATATATATATATATATATATATATATATATATATATATATATATATATATATATATATATATATATATATATATATATATATATATATATATAATAAAGAATATTTTTGATGACTGCTCCATGCTTTTTCGAAACAATTTACTTATTTTCATAAATGTTTCCCCGCTGCACAAAATTCTATCCAAGAAGCCTCCTGATAGGTTTACTTCATTAGCAAAATTGCACAAAACTTCATTAGATATGCAAATAAACTAACTCGATATTCGTAGCAGTAGGGATTTGACAAATCATCACGAATCCCTTGCAGATTGGTTGCTATATTAAAGTATGCGAATCTGACATAACTTTGTTCCGCACATTCACTTAGTTAATCTAATCCTGATGTCCCATTTGAGTTTTCTTTATCAGTGAAAAATACTTTCTTCTACTAGAAAGGCCACATTAATTACATTAAGGTTTAAAGGCCACTCATGAATGACAGAGGACCATGTTACATATGATCAGCGCCCAAGCCTCTCTCCACCCAAGCTAGGATCAAGGAGGGCCAGGCAATGGCTATTGGTGACTCAGTAGATAGTCAATTAGGCTTCCTCAACCCTCTATTCTTAGCTCACAAGGATGGTGTGATCGCAGCGACCAAAGGAACCAAAGAGTTTGAGCGGGACTCGAACCCCAGTCTGGCAGTCATGTATTAATATTTTTGGTGACCTCTTCGTTACGCCAGACTGGGGTTCGAGTCCCGTTCATACTCGTTAGTTCCTTTGTTCGCTGCAACCTCACCATCCTTGTGAGGTAAGGATGAGGGTTTGAGGGAGCATATAAGTCTACCTGCTGAGTCATCAGCATCCATTACCTGGCCCAAGCTTGTCCTAGCTTAAGTGGAGAGAGGGCTTGGGTGCTGATCGTTATGGTTATATGGTCAGTCTCTCAAGGACATTGCCCTGCCTGCTAGGGCAATGCCACTGTCCCTTACCTCTGCCATTCTTGATAGGCTTTTAAACCTTTAAACTGGAATTAAATCTTGATGCATGCAGCTTTTGTTTAAATTTTAGATAGTTTTTTCATATAATGAATTTTTGTAACTATAACAGAAGTCTTTATTTTAGTATTATTATTATCAATTGCTAAGCTACATCCCTGGTTGGGAAAGGAGGATGCTAAAAGACCAGGGGCTCCAACAGGGAAAATATCCCAGTGACGAAAGGAAAAATAGAAGTAAGAGAAGTAATTTACAAATAATATAAAATGTTTTAATAACAGTAACAGCACTAAAATAAAAGTTTTATATATAAACTTTAAAAACTTTAACAAAATAAGAGAAAGAGAAATAAGATAAAAGATTGTGCTCGAGTGTACCCTCAAGCAAGAGAACTCTAACCCAAGACAGTGGAATATGTATAGCCTCAAGAAGTTTTTGATATTTCGGAGCGAAATAAGCAATATCTACTCTTTGACATTGAAATTTTCCTCCTGGGTTAGAGGGAAACCTGGGTGACGCAACTATTTGCATAAAAAGAGATTAAAAGATGAAAAAACTAGTACTTTCAACTCCTCAAACTCTCTTTTTAAGCTTTTCGCGACTTTAGTCTTGCCAGTAATTATTAAATGATAAGACCATTTTACCAGATTCATAGTCATTCTACGAAACAAATAATTTTGGAACGAAAATTATGCGAGATAGGAGAGTTTACGCGTAAAGCCAGAGGCTTTTCCAATAAATACACATTTGTTATGATGTTTTGAAAATATCAACAACAAATACAGGCGCTTCTAGTCCACTGCAGGACAAAGGCCTCAGTCAGGACTGGAGTTTGGGCAATTTTCATCACCACGCTGGTCACTTCGGATTGGTGATGGTGGAAGACTATTTTGATCGGTCATAAAAAATCTACTATGGGTATTCCTAACTAGCACCGCTTTGCTGATCATGGCGATACGTATACTCTTTCACCACGTGAAGAGTCCCCATACAGAAAGGGTTTTAATATTTCTATACCTTTTTGATATACAATACTTTATTTTTCAATTCCTCTAACCAACCATAATATCATATAATTTCAGAGAGCAGTGGATATATGGAACACCATCACTTATATGAAAAATTTACTTATGGTCTTATTAAATATCTAATCAATGACGCAAAGAGAATTATATCGAGGGTCCTAATTTAAGTACTGTCTATAAAAGACTTGAATGAGCTAATAAAAGCACTATTTTCTTTACTATTTTCGGAATTCTGTGTTAATGAAAAAAAGGATTAAGCGATGGAAATGCTATGAGATTAACTATTACCAGACATGTGATTTCCGTAAAAGCAAAAGACTATTATTGTTTTCAAACACAATCAGTTTTTATTATCGGTTAGTATAAAAGGAATGATCTGTTTTGATGTTGTTATTGTTTTTAAAATATTTATTTCATTTGTTCATTACTTCTTATATCGTTTATTTATTTCCTTATTCCCTTTCCTCAATGGGCTACTTTTTTCCTGTTAGAGCACTTTGGATTATACACTTGCTTTTACAACTAGAGTTGTAGCTTGGCTAATAATAATAATAATAATAATAATAATAATAATAATAATAATAATAATAATAATAATAATAATAATAATAATAATAATAATAATAATAATAATAATAATGTTTCAGTTAACAGCTCTTAACCCATGTGTCTCTTTTCAGATGTTAAGTTTAACACTTCAAATCCCTTAGGACGTGTTCTATATTATGATATTTCTAATACATTTGACACCGAAGGCTGTATCTTATGTCTGGATAAAGATTATCATTATTCTTCCAGACGTAGATTGTCGACGTTCTTTGTGTCAGAGATCGCGTTAGTAGCTGAGATTGGATACCTGGGCCTCGTGCTCAACAAGGTCATGCTATGTTTACGTCGTCATAATATAATGCCTGTGTCTCTTAGTTCTCCTATGAATATCTCTTATATATTTCATTATCTGTGGTTTGAACTTTTGATTACATATCTTCCAACATATTTCTTAAACATTTTAATATGCAATGAGTGGAGATACGTGAACGGGGTGGAAGGTTTTGTTTAGTGCCATACTCAGAGAAGCTGTACTAGTCAGGGCCACTCATACTAAGTTGATTTGCTGCGTTACCATACGTAAGTGTCCTACTTTCACCAATAAGCACTAGCTAGTGTAGTGACGAAAACTGGCCAAATACGAAATAAATTTATATGTTTGAGGCCTATGTCCTGCAATGGATTAGAAAGGGCTACATTTGTTGTTGTTTCTTCTTTATATATATACTAAATACACACACACACACACACACACACACACACATATATATATATATATATATATATATATATATATATATATATATATATATATATATATATATATATATATATATATACATATATATATATATATATATATATATATATATATATATATATATATATATATATATATATATATATAACGGATTTTGAGCGAAGCGAAAAATCTATTTTTGGGTGAGATGGCCATGTCGTCCTGATGGAAGTTCCTATAGGGTAGCTTCCTAGGGTATATTACAACTACGGCGATATTCCCAGAGAATTTACCTTAAGGTACCAGAATTCTAACTCCTGGAGCGAGTATCCCTCGTGAAAGGGATATCGCGACATATCAGAGGACGTATTCTTGACACGCCACATGGCAATCTGCATCCCGAACAGAGATTTCGTCTCGCAGGGGGCAAATGGCAAGAAACGAATTCAGGAAAGAAAAAGGGAGAGCCGCTCCCAAGGCTCCCTATCTCCCGATTCGTAAGCGTGCCTGGCGCCAATCCTGGCGCCATCTGTATTCCTTGTAGCGTACACGAGGTGCTACAGATACTGTATGTAGGGAGGGGTCCTACGGCCCTTTCTTAGAAAGGCAAGGGCGGGTCCATCAGGACGACATGGCCATCTCCCCCAAAAATAGATTTTTCTCTTCGCTCAAAATCCATTTTTTAGGCTCAAGCCATGTCGTCC
The DNA here is from genome assembly GCF_036898095.1 of Palaemon carinicauda. Lineage (NCBI taxonomy): Eukaryota > Metazoa > Arthropoda > Malacostraca > Decapoda > Palaemonidae > Palaemon > Palaemon carinicauda. The sequence goes on from NC_090740.1 coordinate 43,300,161, forward strand.
TGATGGAAGTATACCAGAGCATTACTGTATCTGTGGATTCTCAGAACGTGCCGTACTCCCCGGATGTAATTTTTCCCGGTCGACTAGACCTAGAGACCCAAGATGTTACCGTTATACATCTTTTCAACTAACTATAAACCATGTTAGAGCTTCCTGCCCCCTACAGGGAAGAGTCCTACTAGACTCTGGAAAAGTCTCGAAGAGTACATATACCTATGTATGAATATCAGGCAAGCTAATATAGTGGTCTCGCCCTATATTAAGTAAAGCATAGTTTGTAAAGAATCACTGCGTCAATATGAAATATCGACCAGTTCTCCGCACAATACTTGTATTGGACAAAGGTTTTATATCCGCATAGGAGGAAAACCAATGCAACATAGCTTGCATAAAGGAACAATTCTATTAGAATTATCTCAGATAAGGTACATAGAATGAATGCTCAATTATACCAATAAATTGACACAGGTGAAGGAGACGCAAGGTTCTCAAGAACCAGTTTATTGACAGGCAATAAATAGACAGGTTAACCACAATTATATATATATATATACATAAGAAGAGGATAACCCAAAACTTTAAGCATAAGTATGATAGTAAACAGAACTTGTTTGTCTGAAAGAAAAAACATTAAATGCCACTTTTAAGATACCGAGGTATCAAAGTCATAAAAGTCTGTATTACAAATCAATGACATTAGCGTTAGAAACGCTCGGCACACATGTCTGCACTTATGCTAGGTTCACCTTTGGTAATGGAACAGTCTACATGGGCAACACAGTGCCCTCACTTAGTTTGTAGTACAGTATGTAACTACACACTCACCCTGGAATTAATCATCCCAATTAAATCCACTGTTCCTCGCAGAGTTAAACAGTAGGGTTAACATCACGACCCACTGCTACCACAGATCTCTTTAGTTCCTCTACTTGCTTCGCATAGTGGCGAAAGAACACTCTGGAAGACTTCCAGCCAGTGTATGAACGGAGATGTTCAAAATCCATACATTTAAAGAAATTTAAGGATGAGGCAACTTTCCTCGGATCGTGACCTGCGGGTGTACTGTCAGGATCCGCTCTGCGAATAAAATATGTGATTTTCGCTCTGAGTTGATTCAGAGATAAATTTGAGCCTGATGTTTCTCCCCTGAATAGTTGACCACCCTTGAAGTCTGAAGTTCTATGAAGATAGACCTTTAGGCATTCTACTGGACATAGAGATGCATCTTCTTTCAGAGGGCAGATTCTCCAGGGACCCCACCTGTTGGTGGGTAACTCATTCTTGGTGAGAAACGTAGGATCCGGAAACAGGTTCAGTTCTCCCCCATCCAGGAACTGAACACGACCTGCCTCTCTCGAGAGGGCTACAATCTCACTAACCCTGGCCCCGGACGCGAGTGCAAATAGGAAAACAACTTTTTGTGTCAAATCCTTTAATGCACACTCTTCATTGCTCAACAGAGAAGCGAAATGAAGAACTTGTGTAAAGACCATGAAATGGGCTTTGGAGGTGCTGAAGGTCTGAGCCTAGCGCAGGCTTTCGGGACTTTATTAAAGATCTCGTTACCTAGGTCGACCTGGAAGGCATATAGAATGGGTCTTGTCAAAGCAGACTTACACGCTGAAATCGTGTTAGCTGCCAATCCTTGACCATGGAGGTGGAGAAGAGAGATAAGCAGAAGTCTGTCAAGATCTCCTGCGGATTCTTCGCCTTGACAAAAGGCCACCCATTTTCTCCAAGATGACTCATATTGCCTTCTACTAGATTTGCACTTATATTCCTCAAGGAAGTCTATGCTTGCTTTCGAAATCACGAAACGTTTTCTCACCGCTAGGTAGAGAAAATCATGAGCTGCAGGGTCCGGGTTTTCTGTAATGAAGCGCAGACAGTTGACTTCTGGACTCGCTGGGTCAGAACTGGATCTGGTAGCGGTACAAACTTCAGCTACAGTTCCAATGCCAGGGGGAACCACACGCTGTTCGGCCACTTGTGGGCGACTATTGCCGCTACCCCCTTGAAGGATCTCAGTTTGTTGAGGACCCTCAACAGAAGGTTGTGAGGAGGGAACAGATAAATCTTGGACTATCTGTTCCAGTCGAGGGACATCGCGTCCACTGCTTCCGCTAAGGGGTCCTCGTACGGGGACACGTACAGGGGCAACTTCTTGTTGTCTTTCGTCGCAAAGAGGTCTATCTGCAGTTCTGGGACTTGATTCAGAATGAAGGAGAATGGTCCTGCGTCTAAGGACCATTCCGACTCTATCGGTGTGAACCTGGATAGAGCGTCCGCCGTCACATTGCGGACTCCTTGAAGGTGAACTGCCGACAGGTACCACTTCTTCTTTTCCGCCAATCGGAAGATGGCCAACATCACCTGGTTGAGAGGTGGTGACCTCGATCCTTGTCGATTCAAGCATCTCACAACTACCTCGCTGTCCATCACCAACCTTATGTGGATCAAGTGACGCGTGGAGACTTTCTTTAAGGTAAGGAGCACTGCCATAGCTTCTAGAAAGTTTTATGTGAAAGGTCTTGAATAGCTTGGACCAAGTCCCCTGGACTTTTTTCCGATGAGAGTGACCTCCCCATCCCTCCTTCGAGGCGTCTGAGTGAATCGTCACCGACGGGGGAGGTGGCTGAAGAAGAACCGACTTTTTTAGATGTCTGGCTTGGGACCAAGGCCTGAGAAGAGTACTTAGCCGAAGCGGAACTGGTCTTCTCAGATCTCTTCGCGCGTTTGATGCATAACTTCTCCAAACTCCGGTTGCATCCTCTAGCTGTGCTCTTAGCACTGGGTCTGTCACCGAAGCAAACTGGAGAGAGCCCAGTACCCTCTCCTGCTCGCGTCTTGATATCCTTTCGGAATCTAGAAGTCTCTTGACAGAACCTGCTATCTCCTTCCTTTTCTTCGCCGGGATGGAGAAACGGCGTGACAAAAGGTTCCAGTGGATTCCCAGCCACTGGAACTTTTGAGATGGAGAAAGTCGAGACTTTTTTCTGTTGATCTTGAAGCCTAGGTACTCTAGGAACTGGATCACTTGACTGGAAGCTTGCAAGCATTCTGTCTCGGATGCTGCCCACACCAACCAGTCGTCCAGGTAGGCTACTACCTGAATTCCCTTTAGGCGTAATTGTTTGAGAGCTACGCTCGCAAGCTTCGTAAAAATCCTTGGGGCTATGTTTTGCCAGAATGGCATGGCTCCGAAGGCGTATAGTCTTCGTTGTAGCCTGAACCCTAGGTAGGGGGAGAGTCGATGGCTGATTGGAATGTGCCAATAGGCATCTGGCAAGTCTATAGAGACGGAATATGCCCTCTTGGGCAGTAGGGTCCTTATGTGTTGCAGTGTTAGCATTTTGAATTTGCAATTCACTATGAACTTGTTGAGTGGCGACAAGTCCAGAATGACTCTGAGCTTTTCCGAGTCTTTCTTGGGAACACAAAACAGCCTCCCTTAGAAATTGATGGGCTTCACCCTTCGGATCACCTTTTTCCTCCAACAGTTCTTGAACGTACTCCTACATAACGGGGGTGGAGTGTTGGAAAAACCGAAGGCACGGGGGTGGAGTGCTGTACCAGCTCCAGCCCAGTCCATTCTTGAGTAGGCTGTGGGCCCAGGGATCGAAGGTCCACCGATCCCGAAATTTCAGAAGTCTCCCTCCTACTGGTATCATCTCACTTGGACTGCCGTCCTGAGGTCTTGCCTCCCTGACCACGACCACCCCTGAATCCCCTTCCCCTTGAGGGGCGCCTAGACGAGCCTCTGGCTGCTCCTCTAGGCTTTGCTCAAAAGGAAGTAGACTGCCCTTCGAACACTGGGGTGAATGCCGTGGACTGTGTCGACACGGCCTGGGATACCCACTGAAAAGTGGTCGGGGTTTGTGCCACGATCTGGGGCACTGGGGGCAATGGCAATTGCAGTTGCTGTTGCTGTCTAAGAGGCTTGGCTGGCCGAGACGGTAGCCTAGTCCTCATAGTCTTCCTCTTTGGTTGAGGACCCTCATCCGGGGAAGACTTTCTTTTGATAGCCAGGCCCCACTTCTGGAGAAGGTTTCTATTCTCCAAAGCGGCCTTATCAACAACTTCTTTGACCAAGTCGGTAGGGAAAAGGTCTTTTCCCCAATTGTTGGAGGAGATTAGTTCCCTTGGCTCGTGCCTCACCGTAGCCGAGGTGAACACAAACTCTCCTTGCCTTGTCGAAACCATAAAGGTCCTTCGTCACTGTGGCCGATGAGTCTTGGCCACCACCATGAACATTTCATGGACATTGGGGTCACTTGCCATCGTCTCGAGAGTAGTCTGAAGAGACATTGAGGCAGCCTGTCTTTCTTTTGTCTCGATCTCTCTTCGCAAAAGAAAGTCAGACAGCTTAGGGAGGTCCTCGCCGAACTGACGTCCGGCAATATCAGCCTCCAACTTTCCAACTGAGAACGTAAGATGGACGTCCTTCCAGTCTTTGTGGTCCATAGGCAGGGCCAGCGACAAGGGTTTACACTCCTCTAGGGAGGGGCAAGGCTTGCCGGCCTCGACTGCTTATAGTACAGCTGCAAACCATTTCTGTAAAAAGGGGAAGGCTCTAGTAGGCGAGGACACAAAGGAAGGGAGCTTCTTGCTCAATGCGGCTACCTTTGAGTTAGAGAAGCCCCTCTCTTTAATCGAGGATGAAAGTAGAGCTTGAGCCTTAGCATGGTCCATCACTATGACCTCCTGCGGCTCTGTCTCCTCCTTTGAAGCTGGTTCCTTCCTCAGCCGGACATAACAGTCCGGATATGATGCCTTGCTGGGCCAGAATTCCACATCCTCCAGGGGAACTGAGCCCAGCTTATCCGAGATGACGATCTTTCCAGTCGTCATCGGCATGTGCTCAGCATACCTCCATGGGTTAGCATCTGAGCACAAGGGAAGGTCTTTCACATTGAGCTTTTTCTGGGGCCCATGTGATTCTGCAAGGCACTGCATCCGCAGTTCCATTGCAGCCGCCTTCTCCTGATTTTCCTTCTGCATTTGTTGGATCATTCCAACAATAGAAGAGAGGGCCTGTCCCAGCTCTACTGGGAGACCGGCCGATGTTGATGGAATAGGCTCCGGAATCTGAACCGGAGTAGCCGACACCTCGTCGACCTCTTCCTCTACAACGTCTGGGGCTTGAACTTCATCCTGGGCTTCTGCCAGGAGGTCTTCCTCCAGACGCTCGTCCACATCAGACATCCTGTCATCTAACTGGATGTCTTGCATCGCGACCGCGACTTCAGCATCCACCTGGATCTGAACTTGGGGGATCTCCTCTTGAGGCTGGGGAATCACTGCATCAGCTGATGCCTTAGGGAAAAGATACGCCCTCATCTTCTCACTTGGAAGATAAGGGCCAGAAGTGTTCTTTTGGAAGCCCCTTACCCAGGTACGAAGCTTCTTCCTAGCTATATCCCTTGATTCCGCCGTCCTAGGGGAATCAAAGGCCTCAGTAATCAGGTTAGTGCACACAGTACATACCTGAGGGTCCCAATACCGGAGATCATCCTTGGAGACAGCGCATGCTGCATGTCTCATACAAAACTCATGTCCGCAGAGGTTCTTGCTGCGGACGTTGCAGAAAACACTTCCGCACTTCGGAGGGTCCTTCTGTAAAGAGAAGAAATTTCCATGAGTATCAAGTGAACTATGTATCACTGGATATGCATAGTATAGCATAACAATTCAGAAAGGAAAGACACATACTTGTGTTTCCCTCACAACCCATTGTTGCAGCCTTCCAGATAATAAAATCAAATGGTTAATCTCTTCTAGAGTAACCAATGCAAAGTTTCCAGAGGAAACAGGTGGAGCTCACACCTAAGCAATGATTTTAAAATCCTGGATAATAGACAGGAAAGAACTCACTTTCCTATCTGTAGGGCAACAGCAAAGGACTGTGCAAGAAATCACAAAAGTGTTAGAACACACAGTGCTGTACCAAAACCCATACTATAGTTTTCTTCTTACTGTATATGTTATACTGAAGAATTCTAGTACAGTATAGGAGGATACGTGCCGGCCGGCCCCTGCCGGCCGGCACACACCATAACTAGCTTTAAAGTATACTACTTAACAGCTATTAGGCGGCAGAACTCTGGTTCAAATGCATGTGCCGGTCGGCAGCAATTGCCGGCCGGCAACAGCCAATGTCGGCCGGCAATGGCTGCCGGCCGGCAACTACACAAGGTAGTACCCAGCTGCTGGCCACACTCTTGGTGACCGGCAGACAAGGGCTGACATTAGCCGGCTGGCAAAGGTACAGGACCGATGCCAGCCGGCAGCAAAAGAACCAGAGGGCTACAACTGCCCGGCTGCCGGCCTCATAGGCCGGCAGCCGGGTCGGGTACAGCACTAGAAGAAAAACAGAATGGATGCCGGGATAAGAGTGTACACTACCTCCAAGCCCGGCAAGCCGAAAGAGTGCATATAAGGAAGGGGAGAATCTGATTCAGACTTCCTGACCAATGCTGTCTGACTCTGCAGGCAAGCATGGATGAGGGACCAATGGAGGTCCGGGCAGCACTCAAAATATAAGCCCCTTGCCGGCCGGCAGAGCTGCCGGCCGGCAAGGGGCTGAGTCAATCCCACATCCTAACCTATTCTAGGTCCAGATGTAGAACGACATACAGTACTGTAATGGCTAAGCCATTACGGAGATAGAGGGGGAAGGGACAAAAGAGGGTCCTACCAACCTTGCTTTAGTGACGGATCACCCGCAGCCAAGAAACTTATCTTAGCCTAAGAGAGATCTAAGGGGGAAGGCCAGCAATACTTGCC
>NC_090740.1:43319446-43324446 GCF_036898095.1 Palaemon carinicauda
GATATGTATTGGTTAGATAATGTTATATTAAGACCGTTACACAAAATTTGGTGATGCTTAATTTTTGTGATAAAGTAGCTGCAAGTTAAGCTTTTCGTATAATATATATATATATATATATATATATATATATATATATATATATATATATATATATATATATACATATATATAAATATATATATATATATTATATATATATATATATATATATATATATATATATATATACATATATACATACATATATACATATACATGTATATACATATATATATATATATATATATATATATATATATATATATATATATATATATATATATATATATATACATACATATATATATATATATAATATATATATATATATATATATATATATATATATATATATATATATATATATATATATATATATACATATATATATATATATATATATATATATATATATATATATATATATATATATATATATATATATATATAGCAAAGTGATATATAAATAGATAACTGAAAGTAAAATCTTCCCTACATTCACCCAAGTTAGTTGACCATAAGACATAAACTACCCACAGGATTTTGCTAACAAGAGATTTAAGCCTGGCTATAAGGATGTATTTTGCTGATCCTTATTCACAGTTACACTAAGGTAGCTTATTCAAATATGGCCAAGGTGATAGTCATGATTCTGAAAGGTTGAATGAACAAGAACTGATTAGGGAACATGATGCATTTCCTCTAGATACAATTAATGATTGTGATAGAAGAAAATAGTAACTAAGAGTGAGAATAATATTTCCAACATAGAAAGCAGAGAATTACCTTAGCCTGAAGGTAGCTTTGTGGTTTTCAATTTTGGGATAACGCCAGTAGTGTAATAAAAAATGTGCGAGCAAAAAGTTACATTCATTTAGTATATTAGTAATATGCTTACCTTCTAAATATATGAGCAGCACCAATAATTAAGGATTTGTAATAGATGAAGGAATTATTAGCAATAATTATTTACCTCGTGATGGAATTAAATGTTATCATTTTGAATTGGGAGTTCATGAATATCATAATTGAGATTAAAAGTCTAGCGAAAACAATGAATTTGTGAATGCTGTAAAACATAGAAGTGTTTTAGTGCATTCCAATCAGTTGTCAATTTCAGAAATAGTTTATTAGAGTAAGTGCGTGTGCGTGAGCTTGTGCATTTTTGTATATGTGTGTGTGTTTGTGTGTGTTTGTTTGTGTATAATTAATCTAAAGAAGGATAGAAAAAGAGTGGTGAATATCTTGTTCATTATAATTTATGTTTTTTTTTGTGAATCCGGTATAAAGAGAGAGAGAGAGAGAGAGAGAGAGAGAGAGAGAGAGAGAGAGGAGAGAGAGAGAGAGAGAGGAGAGAGAGAGAGAGAGAGAGAGAGAGAGTCTAAATTCAAATTGATAAAGACATATCAAACAAAAGATAGTCTATGGAAAAATCTATTTATTTTCTTATTGTTTATCATTATTCATGTTGTATGGCAGCCAGGCATTTAGGTTTAGATAATATAGAATTTGACAAAGGAAAATTTATATTTATTAAGGTATTCCTAGAAACACCTTGTTAGATAAAACAATACCGGGAGCTTAAAAAACGGTTGGTGTGTAAGAATTTTTTTTTAGGATTTTTAAGTATTAAAAGTATTTGTTGTTTAAAGGTAACACAAGATTGGTAAGATTAAAGTATAAGCTAGGGAAGCAAATGCATTTTTTATTCATTATTAATTAATATTCCCAATATGGATAATTCGAAAAACACGATGAATTATATCTGAAATTGATAAATGGTAAAATATTTCTCTTCGTTTAACTAACAAGGATTGTTTTTAAAAAGTTCTAGAGATACGATTCCAAATCGGATTTTTCTTATGATGAATTGTGTGCCAGAGAATCAAACTGTAATTCCCCATGTCGAGATCTGGCGACGGGGATACTGGTAAAATATATATATATATATATATATATATATATATATATATATATATATATATATATATATATATATATATTCCTTTTTTGTGGGGTCTTTTGTTTTAGGTCTCCCAAGTCGACAATAATTTTGGCATAGGTCCACTCTTCCGCCTTTGTTTAAAAAGCCTTGTTTAATATGGCAGTCCTATATTTGCTGTTTTTGTTTTCTGTAAATTTTAGGATAAATTTAATTAATTGGTTTAACGGGTCATTAGTATTTAGTAGCATTATCATAAATTCATTAATTTAATTTTTTTTTTCACTCCTTTGGATATTTCTGCGAATTCGTAGATGAGGTAAGAGAAGGGAAGTTCCAGGGTCTACATCACACCACTAATTTTCATTTATTTTGGTAATTATTTATACATATAATATTCCGTTTACTTACTTTATGCTTCTGTTCAACCAAGAGTAATATATATATATATATATATATATATATATATATATATATATATATATATATATATATATATATATATATATATATATATATATATATATATATATATATATATATATATATATATATATATACATATATATATATATATATATATATATATATATATGTATATATATATACATATATATATATATATATATATATATATATATATATATATATATATATATATATATATATATATATATATATATGGGAATTTTGCTCAAATTATCATGTTTTACTCACAATTTTTCTCCTAACGCTGAAAGATGGCTGCCTATTTTACGCCATCTGAATAAATAGGAATCTCAAAAGAGGCTCTTCATTAGATTGAAGACAAGCTGATATATCTTCCAGAAAGAAAAAAGGAGAATCTATCTTTCTTTGTATTGCTAGATATGTATTGATAGAATGTCGTAAATTAATATTTTGGAATATACAGAATATTTCCTAATGCTTCATTAGAAAAAGGAGAGAAAGGGTGGTTCATGAAAGTTTTTTATTAATTTTTTTTTAAGTATAACTATAAGCTACCTACGCTACATTGTCTGGGATATGAAGAGTGAATGCAGACCTTATCAAATGATTAAATTAAGCAAGAGCCCGCTAATATTCGCCGCTTCAAAGAGAGATTGTAATGAAAGCAGATGATGAGTTTTATAATGTACCAACCTTGTATCACACAAGCATACATAGTTCACTTTGTGTATATATCATGCTTGTATCTTCGCTCTTCCCTTGCTCTAAAAAGAGACTGAATAAACATGTCTGTTTTTCTCACCGGCAACGGTGTCGATTTTGAACATGAAATTTCTTGTTGCCTTGAGCTTTTGTATATAAAGGAGAGTGTTCTATAATAAACTCACTCAGTTGCTTAGATCCTGTCTTTGAGTCACAACCTTCTCGCGGCCCGTCACATTTGTGACCCCCGGAAGTCGACTCGCTCCTCCCGCCTTCCACCCCACCTGGCCCTTTTCATCGTTGGTACTATGGCAGACTCTACGGAAGTTGGCGCTGCGACTGCCCCATTGAAACTTTCATCGTTTGCCAGCGGAGAGGCGTTTGCTTGGTTTCAGCGCTCAGAAGTCAAGTTTTGCATCAAGGGCGTGACTCACTCAACCACCAAAGCAGATTATGTTCTCGCAGCGATACCCGAGGACACCTTCCCAGAAATATCCGACTGGCTTTGTGAGCAAGAAGACACCCCAATAGCGTATGACGTTCTGAAAACATACTTTCTGTATTAGTATTCACCGTAGCCAGCCGCCCGTATAGCAAAGCTTTTTCAACTCTTTCAACAACCGTTGGGGGACCAAAGGGCTTCGCTCGCCCTCAGGGAAATAAACAGTATCGCTCACCTGCAACCTGCCGTAGATGGCTCTCCTCGTGAGGTGAACCTACTTCGTGCCCTTTAGATACGCTGTTTACCCAAACCTGTACGCGCTGCCATACCCGATAGTTTACCCATAAAGGATTTGATGACCAAAGCCCTTATGGACAGCCACTTCAAGACCTACATCAACGCCTCCACCCCTGACGAAGACGACACCTATTCGATGTCAACCGAAGCTGACGTGAATGCCGTAGGACCTACTCGCCTACCCCGTGACGTGCTGAAGCGCCTACAAAGCCACCCACCACCCACCACTCGCTCGCCCCAAACCAACGACTTCTAGAGCCACTTACTACCTCCCATCCGCCGCAGTTTTGCTACTACCACTTCAGATTCGGGGCAACCGCGAAGAAATGTGCCAAGGATTGTCAGTGACCAAAAAACGTGTAAGTAGGCCATCACTCGTGGCAGTGGCCTCCCGTGTTTCTAATCTTTTCTTTTTACATTATGCAGGAATGGGCGTGCGATTTTTGGTAGACACAAGTGCTTGTCGTTCTCTTTTCCCAAGGGAACTCTTCAGGACACGACATAGTCTGTCTACGTCTGCTGACGTCCGCTTGCTAGCTGCTAATGGATTTGCGATACCCACCTGCTGTTACGAAAACCTCACATTATCTTTCGGAAATGGTATATTTAATCGGAAGTGTCCCGTTGCTGATGTCACATTGCCAATCCTTCTCATGATATCCACATTGATAGCAGGACTTATGAGAAGCAGGGTACTCCGTCCTAATATACACCACCATTCCCCTGGCCCTAGGGATGGCATCACGTTTTTACATTATTGGCTTCTTAAAACCACTTATAAGGAGCTCAGAGGAGTGCCTCATATTAGAAACCAAAGTTTCTGAGCACGAACACATATCATACTGTCTGGACGCAACTGTAAGGTCTTGGATATTTGCATGAAGACCACGAATATTGCAATACAGAAGACGACATTTACGAAATCTAGGACGTACTGGTCCCAAATTTCGCTCAATGTCTCCAGAAAGCATAAGAATTAATAGAAATAAAAAAGAGACATCATACTTAAAAACTAGACTAACAAGAATTATATAAAAAATAATATGTACAGAATTATAAATAAAGTGATTGATGAAACCCATAGACTATAGTAAAAAGTCGGAAAAACTGGTCAACATGGAGGAG
>NC_090740.1:43326946-43329446 GCF_036898095.1 Palaemon carinicauda
CATTGAAAAAAAGAGAGTTGATTATAGGTGTAAGAAATCTTTAATCTTCTCTTTAGCATACCTTATATAATTAATTTGATTCAACATATGCAAACACGCAAACCATATATATATATATATATATATATATTATATATATATATATATATATATATATATATATATATATATATATATATATATATATATATATTTATATATATACGTATGTGTGTACAGTATATATATACATAAATATATATATATATATATATATATATATAATATATATATATATATATATATATATATTATATATATATATAAATATATATATATATATATATATATATATATATATATATATATATATATATGTATATATATATATATATATATATATATATATATATATATATATGTATATATATATATATATATATATATATATATATTTATATATATATCTATATATACATATATATACACATATATAAATATATATATATATATATATATATATATATATATATATATACATATATATATATATATATATATATATATATATATATATATAATATATATATATATATATATATATATATAGTATATACATATACATATACATTTATATATACATATATATCTATATCTATCTATCTATATAATATATATATATATATATATATATATATATATTATATATATATATATATATATATATATATATATACACATCCATACAATAAAAAAAAGTATAACATACCACCATTTATGGTATTTATAGACTAGGAGAAAGCTTTCGATTCCTTCAAAACTAAAGTAGTAATGAAAGGAAAATATGAATCTTGTGTTAGACTACTTAAAGATATCCTGTATAAATGCGAAGTACAGCCATCCTAAACTCAAGAGAGACAGTATATATATATATATATATATATATATATATATATATATATATATATATATATATATATATATATATATATATATATAATATATAAATTTTTATGTATATATATATATATATATATATATATATATATATGTATATAAATTTTTATGTATATATATATATATATATATATATATATATATATATATATATATATATATAAATTTTTATGTATATATATATATATATATATATATATATATATATATATATATATATATATTTATATATATATAATCGAACTGTATTTTTGCGGGGTTCTTTAAAGACAATTTTCAATCTCTTTGCTAGGATAAATTTTCCCTAGAGTAGAAACCCATTATTATAAAAATACTCACTCAATTTTATCTTGGAGATACAAAAAGAAGAAATAGCTTGGAATTGCGCCTTTATTTTTCCAGGTTTTGAAATATCAATATTGGTACAATCATGAAATTTCATAAGTTTCCATTCATTGGCTATCAAATATTTCCAGTCATTAGTTCCCTATTTAGATCTTCCTTTTATACATTCTATCGACAGTTTTTTTTTCTGACTTTATTAGAGTTGTGGTGGCCGATGTGTTAACGTCCCTGACTGGTGAACGCCAAACAAGGGTTTGAGTCCCCCTTAAACTCGTTAGTGTCTTTGGCTTATGTAAACTCACCATCCTTCCAAGTTAAGGATGGGGTTTTTGGGGTAGTCTATGGCAGCCATTTCCTGGTGGAGAGGAGACTTGGGCACTTATCATATAGATATATGGCCATTCTCTCGGGTATTGTCCTACTTGATAGGTCAATGTCACTGTCCCTTGCCTATGCCATTCATGAGTTGCCTTTAAACCTTTAATAGATGGAATTCCTATAACATTTGCGTATCGGATATATACTTAATTTTTTTCTCAATGCAATTATACTTGTTTATTTCTTATTGAAAATTGTCTTTCACATTAAATACTAACCGTTTCAAAAATATAATATTAAGGTTAACACAGTGGAAGTCAAAAGAAACGTATACCAGAGGAGGGAAGAGGATAGGAAATTAAAATGCAAAGAAATCTATTTGTAATTTCAAAAACTTTTCTTCAGATTTTTCATAACTATATTCAACCAATGCGTTGGCGAGTCATTAATGATTTGAGTAGGATGTTTATGGAAGGCAAAGTGAGGCTTTGGTAATATACGTATCTCTCTCTCTCTATCTCTCTCTCTCTCTCTCTCTCTCTCTTTCTCTCTCTCTCTCTCTCTCTCTCTCTCTCTCTCTCTCTCTCTCTCTCTCTCTCTCTCTCTCTCTCTCTCTCTCTCTCTCTCTCTTGTTTAAAATCGTTTTGAATATACGCTTAGTATAGTTTGAATACTAATTATATTTTTCCATCTACATTTTTATAACATCATTATAACAGCTTCGTTAAGAACATTATTTGTTAACCTATAGTGAGTACGGATATAATCATGATACGAAATGTCTAGTTACATGGACAATAAAACAAAAGCTCAAACTTACAGCAATTGTTTTTATGTTGAAACATTTGCTTTGAGGTTGTCACTGTTTTTTAAACATTTCATTAATTGCTGATTATTTCTC
>NC_090740.1:43336946-43341946 GCF_036898095.1 Palaemon carinicauda
TATATATATATATATATATATATATATATATATTGTAAGGACACCGCTCCCTCCGTCGTCCAGAATTTCAACAAATTGTTTATTTATTTAATTCTCTTTTCGCCACACCGTGGCTTCCTATACATATGTATTCCGCTCCCTCAGAGCTACAATTTGACATATGTATTATTTCATTACATGTTTCTGTTTACTTGCAATTCGTGTATTTGTTCATATTAGAAAACACATATGTTTTGGCGGGAAGTTCAAGATGAATTGGCGCCTCCGCCTTACAATATATATAAGTAGGTAGATGAAAATTCATGTCCCTATTTTTAAAGATGAAATATATATAACCGAAAAATATATTTTTCTTTAGTTTCAAAGATAATTTATTTGTGGGCAAAGGTCTGTGGACCCTGGAAATTGAAATGGTCTGCTTTTCCCCGGCCTCGAATTTCAACGTTAATTTTCGTCTCAGTCGTTTTGGGAAAGTCAAGTGACTTAATTCATATCTCGCTGAAATAATCCAATAATCTCATTCTTTCTTTTCGGGAAGGATTGGGAACGAAAAGAGTCAAGATTACACGACTATATTTTGACACTTGTCCACATATCCTATGCATTTTATATGACAGCACTTTTACACTCGGCCAAATGACTCATTTGCGGACGTAAATTTTTTTTCTTAATTATCCATTTTCGGGGAAGAATTCTGACTCTTATACACAAGAAAACGAGAAATTTAGATTTAAGGTTTATGTTTCAAGGCGTATGAAATTCAGAATTCGGTGCAATATTACGAACTTAGTGATGCCATAAATATTCAGAGGATTTAGATTAAAGATCAAAATAGGTGTTGGAGAAGTCATTTATAATTTATTTTATTTTATTTTGTATAACTTACCAATAAAAATCTTTAAGGACAAAGCAAGAACTCCATGTAAGTCTCATAACTAATTTTCATTTTCAATACAGTTCATGTATTGAATCTCTGTTGCTCTAAAACTTTTTGAGCGTCTGCTGCGAGTTGTCTGTTGGGGTCAAAAACGTTTTGAAAATGTTTTAGAGTTTGCTACCGAGATAAGAAAAGTCAATAGCATCTACTATAAATATCTCACATTAGTCTAATTCTATCATGTATTGTCGAAAAAAAAATTGTTAGGAAAAAATAGAATCTATGAGAAGATCATGACATAAAAGAGAAAGTGGATATATTTTAGATATAATCCATACCTCCCCCTAAAAACCTTTCAACTAACAGCAGTGATGCTGATGATGATGATGATAATAATAAAGATGATGTTATCATCAGTAATAACTCTCAAGGTGTTCTACCCAGAAGAGATTGCGAGTTCATTGCTACATTAGGCGATAAATTGGTTTTTGGCAGTTCCTGTAACATGAGGTTGTATACCTTCTATAGGATAACTGCATTTGCAAAAAGTAGAATAACACAAGATCCATCTTCTTCGTTTGGATTCATCTTTGACAACATTACACTAGCAACTATCCTGCATGAAACAAACAGGCAAGGGAAACTGGTGTAGTGTACCAATATTGAAAGCCATTGGTGTTTAAGAGACCTTCAAGCTTACAGAGGGTGGTGCATTCTAAGAGGAGTCTACAAAAGAAAATAATCACTCTGTTAGTAAATTATGGAATCCATCATATGGACCTCATATTATTTCGGAAAACTCTATCAGCCAACAGATTTTCGCGGATTCGTTAGACGCTGCATTTCGATAATCTTACTGCAAGAAAGAGTAAGCAAACTAGAGTTAAAATAGATGCTGTTAGCTTATTGTTTGATGGATTTGTTGAACATTATCAACGATTCTACCAGCATAGTGAGCGTCATTGCTGATGAGCAATTGTATCTATTTCATTGCAGTTACAATGACAAAATGCCTTCAAAGCCTCCCAAATATGATTTGAAATTTTGGGTTATAGTAAATGATTTGTATGTATCCAACACTGAAATGCATACAGGAAAGGATGAAAAGCGAACTCCTGAAATGCATATTATACTAAAGCTCACAGATTACTTACAATGCATTGGGAGGAATGTCAGGTGTGACATTTTGTTTTTACCAGCTTGAACTTAGCTAGGGCACTATTTATAGTAAAAGAAGGGAAGTGCCAAAGGAACTCCATTGAATAAAGAAAAAAGGGATTTTATGCAATCGTGTTTGTCTTTTGTTAAGAGAGAATGCAAATTAAGTCCTATAAGGCTAAGAAGAATAGAAATTCATTTTTCTATTAAGCCAGTACAGGGATGAGAAACTGAGTAAGGGTGAAACAAAGAAGCCAGAATTAGTTTTAGATTATAATTCTACTAAGGGTGCTGTCGATTTTGTCGACAATACGGTTGGTACATATGGTGTCAAATAAAACAGTAAAATGTGGCACGTTCCAGTTTGGCGCAACCCGTATGATCTGATATGTTACCATTCATTCATAGTTTATATATGTGTGCTTCCATACTACTTAACTGGATGAAAGCCAAATTTCTCTCTGTGAGTTGGGAATGGCTTTGAGTCAAATGTACAGACACTCTAGGAGAGCTAGTGCTTCTTCAAGTAATCAAAAATAGGAATGACATTTTCTCTTTATTTCATCAAAATAGTGTTCTAGATGTAAAGCATATCCAACTGCTAGCAACAAGAAAACTAGCACTAAATATATGCGTAGCAATTTTTATGTCCTGATCATTATTCTCTAATGTCATTCGTGCAAGGAATAAGCCCATTAGTGTCATTTGGAAAGATGATTTTTGTTGCATGTTTAGGTTATGACCTTAATAACTCTGCAATACATCAAACAAGTAGAAATCAAGCTTAATATAAGTAAGTCTAAAACATATTTTTTTTATTTATTTTCTATTTCCTTTAGGGCTTTAATTATTATTCATAGTTATTTCAATTATTGCCAATATGGCAGAAAATAAATTCGGAATGAGCAAAATAGTTTATCATGTCCCATTCTGGATTTCGAAACAAAATTATAGTAACGGGGTCAAACTACCAATCACGTAGAGATGCAGGCCCAAAATGTAATGCATCACTGGGTTAATAAATCATTTAAAATAACACAGAACACTAGGATGCTTCTATACTGAATGACAGATTCCAGCATTGTACACAGGTTTTATACGTAAAAGAATAAATAAAAATACTCGGTATTTCAAGGCATAATGTAGCATAACTTTCAAAGCATTATACAATTTTAGTACAGATGATGATTGATAGAGGACTTCTGTATTGTTATTTCAACAGAACCGAATTTGTAAACAACATGAATCCAAACCGATACTACTTGTATGCCTTTAGTGAAAAATAGAGCATTGATAAATATCAACATGAATATTGATATACAGGTCAGGAGTAGGTCTTCTGTCTTGCATTTTGCTTCGAATATGATGAAATTGATAACCAGAAATTTTTCAACTCATGACAAATATTCTTTATTTCTGGACTGCATAACGAAACAAAGGTAACAGATAGCATGTTATAATCTCATAGTCTGACCTGAAGCATCTCCAGTCATGTATGACCTACCTCTGCGTGCCCCCCCCCCCCACCCCCGCCCCACCTTCAACCACAATGTCATAAAAATAAGGCCTTTATGAATTGGGGAGAAATAAAACATTGTATAGACTAACGTTACTTGCTTTTGATTTTTGTCAGCATGTCTTTAGAATGCACTTTGTTTGGTTCTAAATAGTGATAATCTTACCTTAGATTTTCATTGCTGCTGAAGTTTTGATAGAATCGAAAGCTTTCTAAATACACTGTGAAGTTCTGAATAGAGATAACGGGGAACTGAGCTAACGTTAATCAAAACAATTTCATATAAGGGACTCAATGACTATGTGACTTTCTCTGGCCCTCCTTAAACCTTAATTGTGATTTTGATTATTATGATAAAATGATAAATAATATTTTGAAATACTGGTTGTTCATTGAAACATACATATAGAAATTTGTATCTATCAATAATTTTTATTATTGCATAACAATTATACAAATAGGGATAGATCTACTTTTATCTTTCTATCTTTATTTACGGAAATCATGACATAAGAAAGATTATTGTAAGAATCATTATGGTCCAATATGTCTTAGACTTACCTTTATCAAATTTCCCTCTAATTTCCTGCTGAAGGTTTCATATAATCAGACATATCCCAGAAATCATAGGTAAAAGGACTTGATAACCGAATTGAAGGATCTCATCCTTAAAGTCAATGAACTCATGATTTATTTTTCCTCAACCTCATCATCATCTCAAAAGTCAGTTACTCAAACTCTTTATTATTATTATTATTATTATTATTATTATTATTATTATTATTATTATTATTATTAACCTAACCTTTTCAAGTGGGTTGATGTGGCCGATGTGGTGACGTCCCTGACTGGTGAACGCAAGACTAGGGTTCGAGTTCCGCTGAAACTCGATAGTTTCTTTGGTCGCTGCAGCCTCACCATCCTTGTGCGCTAAGGATGGGGTGTTTGGGGGAGCCTATAGGTCTATCTGCTGAGTCATCAGCAGCCATTGCCTGTCCTTCCTTGGTCCTAGCGTGGATTGAGAGGGGCCTTGGCCGCTGATCATATGTATATATGGCAAGTCTCTAGGGCATTGTCCTGCTTGATAGGGCAAAGCAACTGTCCCTTGCCTCTACCATTTAAACCTTTAAATCAATAACCAACTTCTTTTATCTTCTGTCCCCCCATATCCATTAATTCTTAACAATCCCTACTATGTAAACCTGGGACTGTATATACTGTACACTTGATAGTATACCTACACTTATATTCTTTGTTCTGATTGGTCTTTTTCCGTGTCGTTAATTACATTTAAAATATATTCCGATTCATCATGAAATACATCATTGTTTTGCTTTTCGATACTAACTATCTTTTGGCCCTTTAAATTCTTAGTTGTAATTCTATGTCTTATCTACTCTCTTGAATGACTTTATCTGCTCCTCTATCTTTTATTTTCTCCCCAATGAT
>NC_090740.1:43354446-43364446 GCF_036898095.1 Palaemon carinicauda
TGAAAGTGGTTTGTTAGGATTTATGTAATCCAGGGAGATTAACGGCAGTTTATCTGTAATAAATCCTGTTTTTGTTGGATTACTTTGGGCGACGTCTTTCGTCACCAGAGCATCGCTAAATTCCGATAACGATGGACCAGATAGGGACTCAAAAGAGAAGGAATAATAATAATAATAATAATAATAATAATAATAATAATAATAATAATAATAATAATAATAATAATAATAATAATAATAATAATAATAATAATAATAATAATAATAATAGTAGTAGTAAAAATGGGTATACCTGTTAAATAATTAGTTCATATCAATAGGGCTAAACTCATAAAATACTGATATAGCTAAAGGCAAAGCAAAAAAGTTTGTCCTTGTGTTTGTTCATTGTCTTTATACATTATGTGCTATTATAAGCACGATACTTCTATGTTCTTTATTGAATACGTTTTCCTGAATATTAAAAATAAAAGAAAAACCTTTTTACATTTATATTAATTAACCAAATATATTTACAGATAATTTAACGGAATTTTCTTGTAATATAATCGGTTAGCCAATTTATCATTCATAGTTTGTTACCATCTTATGTGTTGAGTGTTTATTACCAAAAGTTACTTATGTTAATTCCTCCTGATGTTTATCCCCTAACTGTGAAAGTCAATGACCAGATTAAAATACTTTTAATTTGAGCTCCAGATAAACTTACTTTCCAATCGGGATATCAACTTTATCCAGACCGATGAATCAGGCGTAGCATATTCCATAGACACTTTATTAATCAACTAGATAATCCTAAAGTTCCATTTGATCGCTATTCACTGCTATAAATTTTTCATCTTTTGTGCAAGATATATATAGTGACCGAATTATTGATACCTATGATACTGTTTGCTTTTATGATATACAGATAAGCCACTGGAGTCCTAATCAACAGTTTAATTTTCACATGTTTATGAAAAAACATATTCGGACAGTGTGATTTATTTGATGTTAAACTTGTAAAAAATGAGAAAACTTGTTATTTTGTTCCTTAAGTTTTGTAGGCTCTCCCGACCAATTAAGTTCTATTTAGTATTCATAAGTTTTTCTTTATCTTTATGAGTTAAATATAAAATAAATTGAATTGTGTGAATATATTTATCATTAGCCTGTAGAAATTAAACTGCGGACTATTGTAAACATAATGAAGGTTGATTAGAGATTAGGAGAAACAAAAGCTCAGATTCGTGCTGATTGAAAGGCCTTATTTGACTACTTGCCTCAAAATGTAAATAGCTTCCAGAAACCGAATTCATTGCTTCTCACTGTATTGTGCTTTTGTTGATTTGCCGTTTCTTATACCCTTTCAAAGTTATTTTTCTCATGAGCATTTTCTATTTTCCATTATAATTTTTTTTTTTTTTTTTTTTGTAAACTCTTGATTGTTTTGTATATCCTGATCCGAATTGGATTCTATTTCGGTACTTTTACAATTTCCTTTCTTGCAGGGTTTTCCGTCAATGAACCACAGCTTTTAAAAGATCTGTTTTGTTTGTTACACTGTTAAAAAAAAAAAAAATATTTTAATCGGAAATTCTCCGTAACAATATACTGTTCGCACTAGTATTTCAGTAAAATACCCTACTTTGTTATTATCTTTTACTGGTTGGTGACCGTAATATCACATCAGTTTTGGGAAACATCAATTCCAGGATTTTTACACTTTTTTTTTTTTTTATGGCGAAATTATAACAGTGATAGTATACCGAATCTATTTGTGTTCTAGTTACACGGATACATAACTTTAGACAATATTATAATTTTTTAGGCTAAAATACCTCTTGAAATGCGTTTTGAATCTTTTAAATGGCTTTATCTATAGACCTATCATAATTTACTTGTAATCATTTTTAGCCCTACATTTCTGCATTCTCTATTCAAATGTTCTATCATCTTTTGCAATTTCTCACACGATTCACTAAACAGAACGATGCCATCTGCAAATCTTAAGTTGATTCGTAAATTTTCCCCAATCTAAATCTTGAAAAAAACTTCTTTTATGCAAGCTATGAATAATCTATATCTCCCTGTCTAATTACTTTATTGATCTAGATTTTCTAAGTATCCCTATGTAATTTTAGGATTGCTTCACTGATTGTATACATATATTCAAGAGTTCTAACATAAGAATAAATTAGCCCTTGTCTTTGAAGGGCTTTAATTTCTGCTGAAGTTTTGACAAAATCAAGAGCTTCCTCATAGTCTATAAATGTCATACATCATTGCTTTCGATAGTCTGTTGATCATTTCCATTAGCTGACTAGTTACAAGGATATGGTCAGTTATTGAATACCCATATCTAAAGCCCGCCCGCTCTCTTGGTTAGTTAAAGTATAGCTGTCTTTCTATTCGTCTTATGATCTTTGTAAATATTTGATAAAATACTGAGAGTAAACTTATTGAACGGTGATTTTTCAGGTCTTTTGTTTTTCTCTTTTTTTTGTGAAAATTCTTCTTGAAATATTTATTTCAAAGAACCTTGATTTTTTAATCCATCTACGCAACATGCTCTCTCTCACTCTCTCTCTCTCTCTCTCTCTCTCTCTCTCTCTCTCTCTCTCTCTCTCTCTCTCTCTCTCTCTCTCTCTCTCTCAAGCTTAGGTTAAAAATTTGGAGTGCATTAATATTTTGAGAGGTTGAGCATAATAAACATCTCAACACTGAAGCCTCCTTTAGAACTTGGATCGTTGCAATTTTCAAATGAAAGGTAGCCGTACCAATCTTCATCTCAGAGAAGTAGCTGCTTACGAGAGGTACACACACACACACACACGAACACACACACACACACACACACGCATACGCACGTTAGTGCATATATATATACATATATATATATATATATATATATATATATATATATATATATATATATATATATATATATATATATATGTGTGTGTGTGTGTGTGTGTGTGTGTGTGTGTGGTGTGAGTGATGCTTTATGGGACAAAATCAGTTTCTTTATTAAGCATCACCTCAATATTATTTTTAGTTAATAAAAGTTAATAAGTCATTCATATCAGTGCAATTAATTATTTACATTTAGACCCTCAAAAGAGTGGGTGCATGTAAAATGCCGTTTAGATCATTAACTTTACCGGTGAACTTAGTGAACAACAATTTTACAATAATCTTCTATGTTGATATTTAAATTCAACACTGACTAGAACAATTTAACTCTTGAATATTGAAGGGTGCAACCGTAGACTTCTGCTACACACTTCAGCATTCGGGATGCTAAATCCATGAGTTCGATGTGGGTGATTTGAGGATCATTTCTTCTTTATTTGTCCACTCATCGACACATCTTTTTGGTAATTTGTACTTCATCAAAGATAATCTGATACCTTCCGGTTGAAAGGTGAAATTGTTGGCAGATAGGGAGCTTGGTTCCATTGTTGTCGTGCTTTGAACACTTAGAAGAAAATTTATTCTTGTTAACTTGACTTTAGTAAGTGCCTGCCATTTCGGCACTTGGTGTGGGGGCCTCACCCCAGGACGGGGGGAGGAAGGGGACAACCGACTATCGTGGTTTACTTTAGGAAAGAGCGCTCCTCTTCTATCCCACCATCAGCTTAAGAAAAATAATGTTTCAATTTTGTGTTGAATTGTTTGAAGGGAACATGAAGTTTTTTTCCTGGATACATATTATTGATAAAGATATGCAATTGCAATATTTTAAAAATGATTGATGAGAATTTTCTTTTGATAAAGATGATTTTGATTTATTGTGCTAAGATCCATTTTCTTTTGATGATGATAATTTTGTTTTGTTGTGTTGAGATGTATTTTCTTTTGGTGATGATGATTTATTGATGAATTATTTTTGAGTAAACAATGAAATAAGTTAATAAGATGTGAATTACACAGGAATTCAGGTACGTGACCGAGTGGTGTCATGTAAAGGAAAAAAATTTCACAATGAATAAGTTGATATGTGTATCTGATTAAGCATTTTATGAGTTTTTATTTGCTAGTTAAACGATAGAGACATTGATTAAATAAAGAGAGAGAGAGAGAGAGAGAAAGAGAGAGAGAGAGAGAGGAGAGAGAGAGAGAGAGAGGAGAGAGAGAGGAGAGAGAGAGAGAGAGAGAGAGAGAGAGATTTTGTCAGCGAGTGAAAGGTAGTTAGTGTATTGATTGTTTGTTTTGAGAAAGACTGTTGGTATAAATGAGGTTGTTTGTTTACCTTTAGCTAGGTTAGGACAGGTAGTAAATATTTTCGGAGTGAATGCTGGATTTACTTTATATATTTGATTTTGACCAGCGTTGCAAGTGTTTTGTTTATTTCAAGAGTAAGTACAGTTTTGTTTATATTTGCTTGTCATGATTGTGAATGATAGAAACAGTTTATTATTTATCTTTGATTATAGTGCGACAGTTTAGTTAGTTAAGAGTGTTCGTAAGTGCTTTTCTTTTTTTATTTTTGCAGACCGTGATTCCTCCTTTGGAGATTTATTTTTTGGAAGTTGATTTACTGTTGCTGACCAGGCCTGTAATAGAGGATTGTATTTAGACTGCTCTATTCGATTGCTCAACCGTTGATGACCTGGCCTGTGTATTTGGATTGATGATAATGATGATGATGATGATAAGGATGATGAGGATGATGATAACTACCAACCCAATCAGCGAGGCAGTTGTGGCAAATTGCCACTCAGTTTAATCTGTTGACCACAAAGCGGTGATAGTGGTAGTTTGCTGTAAAAGACAGTTGGCTTTGTGATGAGCACAGTGTTGGTGTCCCATAAAAGATGATGTATTTATTTTTGGTGTTGGTGTACCCTTTAGTTTTAAGTTTGATAGGTCTTTTTTTTATTAGACGGGTGTTACATTTTTTTGTATATTTAATATTAAGTTTATGATTAGTTTTAAGTATTTTGATTGTGGATGGTTTTGGTATTAATTATTTTAGTTTTTAAGAAATATAGTTCTAACGATATGTTTTTTTTTTTTTTTTTTTTTGTCCTCTTGTCTAAGAATTTGGTTTAGATAATGTAAAGGGAAAGTTTGTGTTGCGGAGACAAATGTCTGTTGGAGTGATTCAGGGTGTGGAGGTTTGTCTTGCAACATCCCGCCACATTATTTTGGCGCCGGAACAGGGACTGCCGAGGTTGGAATGATAACTGGACTCTTAGACGAAGGACTGATAGGTTACGAAATTAGATTTAAGACTTAAAAAAATGGAAGATGGAGAACAAGTTATTAAGGGAAGAATTGCAGTTGGTTAATTCTTGATAATGGTATATTTAACCCATAGTTTACTGGGTACGTAAGGCAAAATTAATAATGTCATGAATTGTCCCTTTACATTTAACTTCTATTCAATTCATATTTTTCCATTACCTGTGACCTCAAAATATCGGTCTTATTGATGTAAACACAAAAATCATTTCTTCAATGCAATGCAATAAATGGCAGAAAATAAATGTTCAAACATACATATCATCAATTCAATTTAATCAAAACATTTCTGCAATAAAAATAATTATGTGTCTTCCACGTTGTCACTCATCGAGAGTATTACTCCTTTTTAATCAGTATTAATAAACATTCGTTAACATCTTTATGGTACTTTACTTATTCATCAATGTCATCATGATAAATCATTGTTATTTAATGGAATCAAAAGAAACATTTCTCACCTTCTTCATAAAAATGCATCAAAAAGTATTCAACTTTTTGTCGTAAAATAATGATTAAAACCAAAACTCAAATATATCAATGTCTTAAATCATCAAACATCATAATTATTTCATAATAAAGAAACATATTCAATATATAACAAAGAATTGTTTATGAATTTCAATCTTATTTGCAACTTGTCTGCATAATATTTTCGTCTCTAAGAACTTTAATTCTCAAACACATTGCCTTCAGAGAGATAAGTCATAAAACTCAAGTGACAGGAAACTAACATTTCAATGTTAAAACTTTTCTTTAAAAGAAATCATTTGCAGACTGTCTCATTTAAAACACCGTATATATCCTTTCTTCCAAGGATTCATCTACTAAACAGGCATAAGAATTAATTCGTGTGTTTCTACACTTACTATTTATAACTTTAAAATGAAAGAGTGCAATAATTATAACGCTATATATGAGCTTAACTGTACACTTTTTCCTGTGTAAATATTAAAGGAATAAAATACTCTTTGGGACATTCAACTTCGCTAAGTTCATTATTGATGCACATTTTACATCTTTTAATTACTTAAACTCTTTCTTTCTTCATTTTTGTTAGTTATATTCAGTTTGTTTTAAACACATTTTTCATCTTTTAGAGCATAGATTATTTTGATTTTTACCCTTTCTTCATAATTATTCAAGTTAACTTAATCATCATCAAAACATAATAAAATTCATTGTATACATGCAGGTTTATTATTGTTACACGTGTTACACAAAAAAATATTATTCAATGTATCGCCTGTAAAATGCAATAATAACTCCTTTGCTCTAATGGCATCATTATTTAATCAAACTTGCAAACACAATCAATACATTTGTAAATTATCAACCACCTATGGGTTTATATTTCCACTGTCTTCATTACTCATAACTTTATCAAAAAAAAATTCATCTTAGTTTGCAATTCATTACTCTATGTGGTCCCTTAATTAATTGTTTGGAGACATTTATTATTTGGATCTTCTTTGTTGATAACGGAATACATATTCAAATTCTAGGATAACAAACTTATCATAATAACGATTTTTTTTTATTCATTTGTTACCCTCAATATTTGTATGATTGCCCAGATATTTTCATTTTATTCCACAAGGAGTTTAGTAGTCTTTCTTAAATCTACCTAACATAAAAAATCTGATGTTTCCCATATACCAAGTTATTTCAAAGTAAATTTTTTTTCTTCAAATAGTTATCATTAGTCTTCTATGTTGGTCTATTTATAGTTCGCAGGACATCTTCAACCCCTTTCTATCATTTTATTTGCCCCTTTTATTTCTCTATTTGAACTTGACTTATCATGGCTTATTTCTTCCTTCTTACTTCAAGAAAAATATTACACAGTTTCAGTAATCACTAGTAAATTCGGGGGCATTGCCCGAAAGAATATCTATAGTCACCAATGTCTAGTTATTTATCCTGGTCTCAAATTATTCAGTTACAGACTCATCAACCCTTTCTTTGAATCAAGTTTTATGTAGACCAGTATGTTTTATATCATATGTCAAGTTCTGGGAACAAAGTCCCTGTTAGTCCATTGGTATCACCATTAAGGGATTGAGAAAATGCAATCGTAATTTCTAAAGGCTCTTTACCTTTACATGACCTTTATACTTCTTATATCTAGGCTTTAATTTTACAACCTCAAACATCTATGTTAGGTCAAAATTTGATTCATCATCAAATTCATTCTTTGATTACTTGATGTCCTACTAACTTGAGCATGAGTTTTGTTAATACTTTGTTAATATGTCAGGCATTTCTATTCATGAACAAGTATTTTTCCCTATTCTTTGTATGTTTTCCTTTAAGCGATATGCAATCTGGTTCTATGATTCCTATTCTGGGAGTATGTCACCTACAACGTTTCTAACAACCTTTGGTTTCTCTTGTTCTATTTTAATTCTTCCTAAGTCGAAGTTTCTTACCTGACAACTGAAACAAAATATTGATAGTTATATTTCTTTTAACATCTTCCTGTCTTTTTAAATAATCCTTCTTTTACCATCATAACTTACCAATAAAGTGATTTATCCTGGACAAACATCCAGTACTCTAAGGATCCTAAGATTCCTTTTATTCTTTCATCAACAATAGTCCTTCTTGGACAGTAAAATCACAATAATCTTTATGATTAATAATTACATATACTCTATGCCCTAGATAAATTTTTAAACTTCTTTATACCATTATTTGGATAATCTATCTTACTCTGATATTTTTCATTTATTTTTAAGTCTACTTTCATAATTCACTACCCTTTTTTTGGGTTTCACCTTTTCAATAAGACATTCCTTTTTTATATTTATGAGGCATCATACATTATTTTTATAACTCCTGGGTAAGAGATCGGGTTAAATTAATGTAGGATCAAAAAATTATTTCTCTTTATTATTTGCTTTCTATTTCCTTTGCACAATACATATTTTTAGATTAACATTATTTTAAGGTTTGGCTTAATTAGCAAATGCTGCTTATTATTCTCTAAGATCCTATCTTTCCTAAAATAGATCATCTTTTTCCGTCAAATCTTAGTGGAGCAGGATTTCCACTTTAACCCTTATTTCTCTAGATATCTTAAATCTATCTACACTTTTTACTTACCCTATTCAAATATAG
The DNA here is from genome assembly GCF_036898095.1 of Palaemon carinicauda. Classification (NCBI taxonomy): domain Eukaryota; kingdom Metazoa; phylum Arthropoda; class Malacostraca; order Decapoda; family Palaemonidae; genus Palaemon; species Palaemon carinicauda. The sequence goes on from NC_090740.1 coordinate 43,362,799, forward strand.
GGATGAGTCCTCCTTTAATCTGGTTCTTTATCCTGCTATTCTCCCTCTTTCTAGACTAGTTCTATTATTTTAAATGACTCTATATTCTTACTAAACTTAGCAACCTCATTCTATAGGCTTGTTCATTCTCTATGTCTCCAAAAAAAAATCTAGATCATCATTTTGTCAATAGGTAGAGGAGCTGAGATGAGCCCGTCGACTTCACTCTAATTTCTACCATTCTTCAAAAATGCTAATAGCCGTGAATGGCTTGTATTCTTTGACCATGGTACTTACAATATTCTCTGTGTATCTTACTCCCCAATAATCGAGCAAAACATCATTTACTATCGGGATAGACATTTCATTTATATTCTACATTTTAATTCTACTTATGATGATCTAACTAGTCAAACTTCTATCCCCTTTGGGTAATATATCTCGGGAGATTAATAAGGAGACTTATTAATTCCTTTTAACACTCACAGTGTTCCTTATGGGCGTTGGCTGATAATTAATATTTCATGATTTGTACAGGTATTTAAAAAGGTTTTTAACCAGTTTTGGCAGGTTCTGGCGCCAATGTTTGTATTCATTTATAGTTACCACTCTTCTATTCTGCCTAACCTATCACTTGCAATGGCTAATCTCTGCCTATTTCTCATCTATCCCTACTTCTATGCTCCTTATGGTAAATTATGCCCCTTTCTGATTACCTAACTGTATATTTTAGAAGTCATTACCCTTCATTCAGATGAGTTATTTTATCCAGAGTAGTATTAATCAATTAATTAGTGTGCATTCATTTTCCTTCATCTAAACCTCATGGTTATCTCTTTTGACAAACTCTGGCATCCTGTTTTTAGTTAACCTATCTTCTTTACATTTGCCGGTTATTTTTATTTAGGCATCATTATGACTTCTCTAGTTAAATTCTAGCTTTTTATATTTTCAGTACTGATCAGACTTTATATTTACTTAATAGCATCATAGCTCATTTATTATCCATATGCGTATATCTTCATCTTAAATCTTTGTGCCTAACAGCAACATATTCATTTAATTCATATGCCTATAGCATCATTTATATCTTTTCTGCCTATAGCAGCATGATTCCAAAACTTTATAGCTTCATTTGCCTATGACAACAATTTCCTGGAATTCCCTTTTTATTTAGGCTATTATATTTTAACTCACTGTATTATCTGTCAACATTCTTTTTTTTATTTATATGGTACCTATTATATATTCGCAAAGAGTACATTCATTCCTGACTACTCTTCCTATTTTTCAACCTTCTTATTTCTCCATGTCTTTTTAGTTAATTTCCATTTCCCTTTCTTAGTCCGGAGGTTGTTTCTTCTGTCAAATTCGTCTCCTACAAAGTGGCCAGTTTTGTAAAAACTTGTCTTTAACAAGTAGAATCATACCCTGACTATCTTATTTTTATTTTAAGCCTGCACTTCTCACAAATAAAATTCATACTTCATCATTGTACCGTTTTTTTTTAACGATATCTTAAGGCTCTATTGGGAAATGTTACTAAAAAAAAAATGAGATCTTTATTCATCATTTTGCACATTTTGGCATTCAATTCTCTATTTAACCTGACGGTTCATACCCCTTTATTTTTACTTGCTTGCATTTCATTTCTTCAAATCATTTATTT
>NC_090740.1:43394446-43401946 GCF_036898095.1 Palaemon carinicauda
GGACGATCCAGACAATAGTTCTTCTGGAAACGGTTAATTTCCATAAATTATCCTCAGCTAATGAATTGCTTCATTGAAACTAAATGCGTTCAAATGATTACCGTCCTTAAGTTACATCTCGTTGAATATTACCCTTAATGAGCTAACGCTTTCAATTTTCACTCCAATAAAAAGTGATAATGGAACTTGTGTTTTATTACTTTGCCAAAAAGTGTCCCTTGTAATTTGGAGTACATGAACATATTTTTCAGGTTATTATATACAGTGACATAAGTAAGTGCAATTAATTACTGATCAATGATGATAATTTGAAAATGTATAGAAGTATTTCTGTTGAGCTGATGGAGAGAATAGCATAATTGAAATTCATGAGGTAGCCTACTTGACAGATTTGCAAATATCTTAGCAAAATTTATTCCCATATCGGTCATGCTGTATCCATACGAAAGGATTATTTTCTAGCTAAAGCAAATGATTGTATGATATTTTTTTTATAACTAGGGATTAGAATTATATTAGACTTCCAAAATGCTTTAAAAATGTAAATTCTAACTATGCATATCACGTGGTTAACCAGGTACTGGACTAGCTAAGGTAAAGGCAATGGAGTCAACTCTCAATTCCAGTTTCATCACAAATGATGCTCACCATAACGTCAGCTGGGCAAGCCCAACAGCAGTGGCCTTCCCAGTAAAAAGCTTAAAAGCATAGTTCCTTGATGGGATCGATCTGCTGAGATGCAAATGTTAGGCGAACACGTTATCACTGTTCTAGCCACTAATCCTTAACCTCTGTGCCACCATGCTCCTTTTAGCGGTTGGTACTTCCCTCACAAGTTCGTCCTTAGGTTTTCAAAAGAGTGTATGGGGAATCTGAAAATTAAACTGATGATATTGGTGAGCAAAATGAACATATGCAGCGGGATGGTTGGTTGGTGAGGAGGGAAGGGAGTCGCTGGCTTTCCCACAAATGTTTTGAAGAGTATAACATGCTTTGGTTTATTTTTATGCCACATGATTTTCAATATATGGTTGATATAAGAAAAGGATTTATCAATATTAATCATTTATAGACTTACAAGTCCTAAATCTGCAGGTTTGCTAAAATACGATACAACTAATTGGTAATCTCAATACACCGTAGGGACTATTGTCAGTTTCAAGTTACTGTGACGGGCCGAGAGAGGAGTTGTGAACTCAAAGGCAGATTGGAAACGACTGAGTTATTTATTAAGGAACACACTTCTTTATATACAAAACCTCAAGGCAACAGGACATGACCTGTTCGAGAGACAGATAATGTTACTGAGCAAAACGGAGACATGATCATTCAGGTTCTTTTTAGTGCGAGGGAAGAGCGCAGATACAAGCATAATATATAAAAAATAATTATGTACAATTGTGTGACATACGGTTGGTACATGGCTCCCCCCCTAAAAATGACATACTGTACATGTTAAATAGGGCACCCTGATCTAGAGAGGTGAACTGTAGGCGGGTCATCTGGCAGAAGATAAGCAGGTTTTAGACGATCAATGGAGACCCAGTCTTCTTTGCCCCGAATGTTTAGGAGGAATGCTTTCGGACTGCGTCGGATCACAAGGAAAGGGCCCGTGTAAGGGGGCGTTAGTGGCGGCTTGCTGGTGTCGTTGCGCAGGAAGACGTGCGTTGCAGAGCGCAAGTCCGTTGGTATGTGATGCTTCGCTGGGGGCTTGTAAGTCTGGCGGCACGGAGTAAATTTTCCCACGACGTGACGTATGCGCTGGAGATCGTCGGAGGAGGTCGTAGAAGGAAAAAATTCGGCAGGGACGACCAACGGGTCGCCATACACCATTTTGGCTGCCGAGACGTCGAGGGCGTCTTTAGGAGTGGTCCTTAGTCCAAGGAGGACCCAGGGAATTTGAGTAAACCAGTTGCAATCCTTGCAGCGGGACATCAAAGCTGCTTTGAGGGTACGATGAAAACGTTCAACCATTCCATTGGCAGCGGGGTTGTAGGCCGTTGTCTGATGTAGGGTGATGCCCAGGAGATTCGCTAATGACGTCCATAATTGAGAGGTGAAAGTTGTTCCCCTGTCAGAAGTAATATGCTCAGGGATACCGAATCTTGAAATCCATCCAGAGAGTAAGGCAGATGTACATGAGGCGGACGTTGCAGTTTCCATGGGATTTGCTTCAGGCCAACGAGTGGAGCGGTCGATGACGGTGAAGAGGTAACAATGTCCTTGTGATGTGGGTAGGGGGCCTACAACGTCGACGTGAATGTGTGCGAAACGACACTGAGGTTGAGGAAAGGTGCCCACTCCTGAATCCGTGTGTCGATGTACTTTGGAAGTTTGGCAAGAAGTACACGCACGGACCCAATCCTTAGCATCCTTAGAAATGCCGTGCCAAAGAAACTTTGCCTTCAGCAGCTATGCAGTAGAACGGCACGAGGGATGTGAAAGGCCGTGGATGAAATCAAACACCGGTCGGCGCATGGGAGCAGGAATCCAAGGTCGCGGTCTACCAGTACTGACGTCACAGAGGAGGGTGGTGTTGGAGTCTTCGAGGGGAAAATCCTCCCAACGGAGGGACGTGCAGGATGTCCTACAAGCTTGATACTCTGGATCCTGTCGTTGGGCTTCAGCCAGGGCGTTGTAATCCAATCCCAGTTGAACGGCAGCCAACGTGTTTCTTGACAGGGCATCGGCAACGGGATTCCTTTTCCCAGGGACGTATTGGAGGGTGCAATTGTATTCAGCCACGGCGGAGAGATGTCAGCGTTGACGGGCGGACCAGGCGTCAGACTGTCGAGTGAAAGCGTGCACCAGAGGCATGTGGTCTGTACCAATGACGAAGGCCGTACCTTCTAAGAAATGGCGAAAGTGACGGACAGCCAAGTGCACCGCCAGCAATTCTCGATCGAAGGTAGAATAACCCGATTCTGCCTTGGACAGTTTTCTGCTGAAGAAGGCCAATGGGCGGGGCGGGCCTTTGACCACCTGCTCGAGTACTGCACCAATAGCGACGTCGCTGGCATCGGTGGAGAGAAGGAGAGGGGCGTGTGGGATAGGAAAAGTGAGAGCCGCAGCAGTTGATAGGGCCTTCTTTGCATTGCAGAAGGCTGCTTCTTAAAGTGGGACCCCACTTCAGGTCCTTTGGCTTGCCCTTGAGGGAGGCGTAGAGGGGAGCAAGAGTGGCGGCAATGGCTGGCAGAAAACGGTGATAATAGTTGATCATGCCCAATAATTCCTGCAGAGCTTTGACGGTCGAGGGCGTGGGGAAATTCTGAACGGCTGCTACCTTCTCAGGGAGGGGATGGACTCCTTCAGGAGTGATACGGTGCCCTAAGAATGACACTTCGTTGGCGCAAAAGGTACACTTGTCGTACCGGACTACAAGGCCGCTTTGTTGCAGGCGGTCGAGCACGATGCGCAGGTGACGGAGGTGTTCCTCTTTTGAGGAGGAGAACACAAGTATGTCGTCCACATAACATACACAGAAAGGGAGGTCCCCTAAGATGCCATCCATGAGACGTTGAAACGTTGCCCCAGCATTACGAAGACCAAAACAGGAGTAATTGAAGGTGTATGTGCCAAACGGAGTGGTGATGGCGGTCTTGGGGATGTCTTCTGGGTTCATAGGCATCTGATAATACCCCTTCAGGAGGTCGAGCGTAGAAAAAACCTTCGCTTTGTGCAGGTAGGAGGTTACATCGGCAATGTTTGGGAGGGGGTAGTGATCCGGTTCTGTTTGCATGTTCAGGCGCCTGTAATCCCCGCACGGACGGAGGGAGCCGTCTTTCTTCAGAACGATGTGTAAGGGTGACGACCATGGGCTGGAGGCCTTTTGGCAAAGGCCCATTTTCTCCATTTCGGTGAACGTCTGTTTGGCGGCTGCCAATCGTTCCGGTGCTAGACGTCTGAATTTTGCGAAGACTGGGGGTCCCGTCGTCTTGATATGGTGATAAATACCGTGCTTGGCAGGAACCGTGGGCGTTTGGCGAAGTTCTGGACGGAAAACTTCCGGGTACGACGTGAGGAGGTGGGCGTAGGCATCCGTGGGTGCGCTGATGTGGAGAGCGAGGTTAGAGGGGGCGGGTTGAAGAGGTGTCGACAAGTACGAGTCTGCGTTGACCAATCGTCGGTGGGCGACATCGACCAGAAGGTGGAAATAAGAGAGGAAATCCGCACCGAGGATTGGCATTGTGACGTCAGCAACGAGAAACTTCTAATTGAATTTACCGTTCCCGAACGATAATGTGAGGCTCTCGTAACCGTAGGTGGGTATCGCAGATCCGTTGGCAGCTACCAAGCAGACGTCGGCAGATGTAGACAGACTACGTTGTGCCTTGAAGAGTTTCCTTGGCAAAAGAGAACGACAAGCACCCGTGTCTACCAAAAATCGCACGCCCGTTCCTGCATCCTGTAAAAAGAAAAGATTAGGAACATGGGAGGCCACCGCCACAAGCGATGGCCTACTTACACGTTTTTTGGCCACTGACAATCTTTGGCACATTTCTTCGCGGTTGCCCCGAATCTGAAGTGGTAGTAGCAAAACTGCGGCGGATGGGAGGTAGTAAGTGGCTGTAGAAGTCGTTCGTTGGGGCGCGAGCGATTGGTGGGTGGTGGGCGGCTTTGTTGCCGCTTCGGCACGTCACGGGGTAGGCATGTATGTCCTACGGCATTCATGTCAGCTTCGGTTGACGTTGAATAGGCATCCTCGTTGTCAGGGGTGGAGGCGTTGATGGAGGTCTTGAAGTGGCTGTCCATAAGGGCGTCGGCTTTGGTCATCAAGTCCTTTATGGGTAAACTATCGACATCGGGTATGGCAGCGCGCACAGGTTCAGGTAAACGGCGTATCCAAAGGGCACGGAGTAGGTTCACCTCACGAGGAGAGCCGTCTGCGGCAGGTTGAAGGCGAGCGATACTGGTCATTTCCATGAGGGCAAGCGAAGCCCTTTGGTCCCCCAACGGTTGTTGCGAGAGCTGAAAAAGCTTTGCTATACGGGCAGCTGGCGACGGCGAGTACTGCTGCAGAAGGTATGATTTGAGGTCGTCATACGCTATTGGGGTGTCTCCTTGTTCACAAAGCCAGTCGGATATTTCTGGGAAGGTGTCCTCGGGTATCGCCGCGAGAACATAATCCGCTTTGGTGGTTGAGCGAGTCACGCCCCTGATACGAAAGTGGACTTCAGCGAGATGAAACCAAGCGAACGCTTCTCCGCTAGCGAACGGTGAAAGTTTCAATGGAGCGGCCGCAGTGCCAACTGCTGGGGTAGAGTCCACCTCCGTCATATTACCAACGATGAAGGGGAGAGGGAGGTGGGGGTGGAAGGCAGTGGGAGCGAGTCGACTTCCGGGGTCACCAATGTGACGGGCCGAGAGAGGAGTTGTGAACTCAAAGGCAGATTGGAAACGACTGAGTTATTTATTAAGGAACACACTTCCTTATATACAAAACCTCAAGGCAACAGGACATGACCTGTTCGAGAGACAGATAATGTTACTGAGCAAAACGGAGACATGATCATTCAGGTTCTTTTTAGTGCGAGGGAAGAGCGCAGATACAAGCATAATATATACAAAATAATTATGTACAATTGTGTGACACACGGTTGGTACATTACCAACTTTTACAATAATAGCAATTAGGATGAAAATATTTTTTTTATGGTATAGTATACCACTGAATTTATAGGCTTGTAGCAATAAAATCCTTTATCCTATGTGGGTTTGAAATATTTAAGGTTACGGATGGTAGCAAAAGTGGTTGTAAATTAGTGAGTGAATGATGAGATGAAAATGTTCCAGTACTATTCGAAAACCAATAAAAAATATAAAAAGGGTCAATACTGGTGGAATTGATTGTTGGAAGTATAAAGTGAACATTTTGCAAAAAAGAACATAGTTGGATGAGAGGGGAAGCAGTGATGGAGGATGTTGGATAGAGAAGTCAGCCTTTTTGCAATTGGTAAAGAAATTGTTTACCTCTGGACGTAGCCAAGCATTGGAGACGAATTAAAGATAACTAGAAGTATTTGCCCCCATGTATGACAATTTATTTACAAATTTATTATCCCTCCAGAGGGTCAACTGCATCAAGATGTTATCGGACAATTTACCATTGTAATAGTTTTAGCTTCAAAATTCAAATTATATGTAAAAAATTTCTAATAACAAAATCAAAGGCTTTGTTAAATACAGGGGGGGGGGATGCTAAACCAACAGGAAGTTGGTGAATCTATGGCGTTTACCAACCGTGTGGAAACAGTGAAATATGTCAGTTAAATTTAAGTATGACTTCGTTATTATTATTATTGTTAACATTATATCATTACTACTACTACTACTACTACTACTACTACTACTTCTACTACTACTACTACTACTACTACTACTACTACTACTACTACTACTCCTACAGTTGATTAGAATTTACGTGATCTATTTTATTCTAATTTTATTCATTCGTGTTAAGTATATATTTGACAATAATATAAATGGCCTTATCTCCGGCATATGATATATGGAACTGGGAGGAAAAAAACAGGCAGCCAATTGATATACTGTTTCCCCTTGAATAAATAGTGTCGTGATATGTTCCCATACCAGTCACAGATGACGTATGTCTTCCCTTGCATCTCTGGCCAAATATATACAATTTACTTTCAGCTTTTATAAAAACAAGGATATATATGGTTGCTTTCTGTCATTTCCTTAAACAGGAATTCTGAAAAAAATGTATAAACACATAGCAAATATACTTGAGTTATTTTCTTAACAATTTAATGTTAAATTCGACTCTGCTTTACTACCAAATCTCGAAAATGAAGTCAAAAGCCAGATAACTGCTATAAAATACTAGCAGAAAGACGGTGTAAGAGATTATTATTCAGTTCATTAAAAGGGAATTTATTAGGTCGTAAGCTTTTGTTCAATGAATTAAGATGATAGTAAGAAACCATAGAAAAGACAGCAGAATAATACTCGAAACAAGGAAAAGTGAAAGAATTCAAATATTTTCCTTAGATAGACTTGACACCAGAAATCTTAAAGCAAGTTCTTAATATTTTTCTTTATTCGACTGAAGAAGAAACAGAACAAGTGTGTTTCTAACAAATAGATAAAAAAATCACACCTAGAGTTTTTGAATGAGATGTACAACATAAACCCCCTTTCATCATCAAGTCCTTTTCTGTTCTTAATTTTGACTATAACAAGTGTCGAAAATCCAGCTTCACAGGGAAATGTTCATCCAAACATAGTTATAGGATGGAATACAGAATTGAGACCATTATGTATTAACCGATCATTTCATGATAAATATATGTTTAGAATTTTCCCGACTTTTATCTCTCCTGGAAATTACACACGAATTACACCCAATTACACACCATAGATTGAGAAAAAGCTATTCTATATAATTAACTTTTTATATGGGGCGTTTGTGTTTTTTATCAATCACTTATACTTTACTATATTACTAATTTTTACTAATGATTTTCACCCATTAATTTA
>NC_090740.1:43411399-43426399 GCF_036898095.1 Palaemon carinicauda
GGTAACACAGAGTATGGTGAGCAAATGATTTCCGTAATATTTTTTTGGCATTTATTCTGTGTTCATCGTCCAGATCTAACATTATCATGTGACAAACGACTGAGAGATTGTTAGATTATAATGGAATGATATGCTAAAAAGAGCCTGCATACAGCAACAATAAGTGTGGTTTGAAAAGTGTATTGTAGTGTTATTAATAGGATTAGGAATAAACCAGAGGATGCACTCTTAGAAGTGCAGAGGGTCTTTAGAAGAGGTAGGCGTTGTATGGATCAGATTTTTATAGTTAGGCAGATAAGCAAAATATATTTAGCAAAAAGAAAGGAGGTACATTTTGCTTTTATCGATCTGGAGAAAGCTTATGACAGAGTTGATAGTGATGCAATGTGGAATGGGATGAGCTTATGTAAAACTGGTGGAAGGTTATTGCGAGCAGTGAAGAGTTTATACATAGGCAGTAAACCGTGCGTTGGAATAGGGAATGAAGTGAGTGAGTGGTTTCCACTGAGAGTGGTGCTGAGACAGGGATGTGTGATATCGCCATGGTTGGCTGTTGGTGGAGCTGTAAGAGAGGTGAAGGCTTGAGCGCTTGGTCCACGATTGAAACTGATAGATGGTAGTGATCACGGGTGGGAGGTGAATCACTTATTGTTTGCAGATGATACTGTATTGGATGTAGGCTTGGAGGCAAAGCTATGTTGATTAGTGACAGTTTGGAAGAGTGTTTGAGAGAAGGAAGTTTCTAATTAATTCGGGTAAGAGTAAGGTTATGAGGAGCATATGTAGGGAGGGTGGTGTTAAATTTAATGCCATATTGAATGGAGAGTTACTGGAGAAAGAAGATCACTTATACTATTTGGGTTCTGTTATTGCTTCAAATGGTGTAATAGAAGCAGATGCAAGTCAGACAATGAGTGAAGGATGTAAAGTGTAAGGGAAAATGAACTGAGTGGTAAAGAATAGACGGTTAGGGATGAATGTAAAAAAAAAAGTTAAAGTTGCGGGTTTTAGGTCTCCCTGAGACAATCTACATCATTCTCCTCGAGCGACCATAAGCAAGCAGGGACTATCACTAGCCCCCTCTAACCTCCCCCCGAAGTGCCACTCTGGGGAGTACCCCCGGGTAAAAGGTCCCAACTCTTCGCGCCCTGGCGGGGACGCGAACTCGGGATCTCTGAAACAAAAGCCCGCGACGCTACCAACCTAGATATCCAATTATGATATAGATCAGAGTTGTGGGGAAGGGGGAGTGACAGAGAGACAGTAATTGAATCTGTTCAAGATGAAGTGTTGAGGGGTATGGACTAGTGTATCTCAATTGGATATTGGAGGAACGAAGTAGTAAGAGTAAGAATGGATGTGAGTATTGAATAAGAAGCTAAACAGAATATGGATGTGTGGAGGTTGTTGGGCCTTGTAGAGAAGATGAAAAATGGTCGTCTGCAGCAAAAAGATGATGAATGCAAGACCTGATGGGAAAAATGCAAGAATAAGGCCATGGTTTGGGTGGATGGAGGAATTGAAGAAAGTCCTAGGTGACAGGAGACTAAATGTAAGAAAGGCCTAAAAGCAGGCTAAGAATAGAAATGAACGCGAACGATTGTGATAGTCCCATTGGCCCTGCTGCTACCACACACATACACACAAGCATATACTGCATTATATATATATATATATATATATAATTATACATACATAATATATATATATATATAATATATATATATATATATATATAAATATATATTGTATATATATATATATATATAAATACCTATATATATATATATATATATGTATACACAAACACTCATATATATATATATATATATACATACATATATATATATATATATACATATATATATATATATATATATATGTATATATATACTGTATATATATATATATATAGTATATATATATATATATATATATGTATATATATATATATATATATGCATATATAAATGTACACACACACATATATATATATATATATGTATATATATATCATATATATATATATATATATATACACAAACACTCATATATATATATATATATACATATATATATATATATATATATGCATATATAAATGTAACACACACATATATAATATATATATAATAGTATATGATATATATATATATATATATATAAATATATATGTATATACACACACTCATATATATATAATATATATATATATATTTATATATTTATATATATATTCATAGATATCCAAGGCTCGACAAATACAGTAAGACATCTATGTATAGAATGTCATATTGTCTAAATATTTGAATTCTTCCATTTACAACGCTCCTAGAAGGTTCAAATCACTGGCAGTTCTTTCATCGGATAAAATGGGGTAAACTAAAATAATGACAAAAGTCTGGTTAAGGAAGCTGAAATATTGTCTTTCCTATGGCAGCTAGTGCGTGCGTGAGAAACCTTGTAAGTATTGTATCTTTACCTCTTTGTATATAAACACTGTTAAAGCATATGTGCCAATCTCACCAGGCTTCTATCTTGGCTGAGTTTTAAGAAAATGTCGTAAACAGTTTCCTTATGGTCAGGATATGAAATGTTAGAATACAATATCCAAAATTACTTATCACGCTATTCCAAAATGTATCCATTTATATATAGTAATTTACTGTTCCTAAGTAACTTCGATAACTTTGCCATATTATTTTTTATCTTAAATCGACTATTCAGGTGTGTTTGGAGAAGTAAATATTGATAATATTTCTGTGGCTGACCAGAATTGTTTACTTGATAATCATAAAACCAAATCTAGGAAAACCTTTATGGAAGTATGCTATATCTAGTGAATAGATCGCCAATAACATCTTATATTTATAGATAAGAATAGAATCTTCCATTTCATTTCTGCTGATATAATGATAACTTCAAAATATTTATAGTAAAACTATAATTTCGTCATTTTACATAATTTAACTTTTATAACAACATTGAAAATATCATTCTGAACGATGCTTTCAAAATATACGTATAAATCATAAAGATTTACTATGTTAAATATACTTCTGAAATAAAGTGTAAAGTTTCTTGAGGAAATATTGTCATTTTTCGTATTCTGAGATATTCTTTTAAATGTCAGTGACATTTATACTGTTAGTTGAATCAATATTTTAGACTTTATATTGAGATTGCAGAATTTAAATATTGTTGTAAAGGGATATGAAATATTTAAAAATATTTAAACATATAAATCCCTAATATTTCTGTATTCAGAAATATGAAATATATGTTTGATTGATAATATTTTATTATTTGTGACTTAAGAATGATGAAGGGCTTTTATAATATCAATACACATAACTGCCAGTCTACTCTCTCTCTCTCTCTCTCTCTCTCTCTCCTCCTCTCTCTCTCTCTTGTAGTTTTTGTTACTTAATAATGATGAAAGGGTTATAAAATAAATCAATACACATAACTGCTAGTCTGCTCTCCTCTCCTCTCTCTCCTCTCTCTCTCTCTCTCTCTCTCTCTCTCTCTCTCCCTCTCTCTCTCTCTCTCTCTCTCTCTCTCTCTCTACTGTCTTCATTGCCCCACTGTCAGGAATCTGTTACCTCAAGGACAAAATTTACTTCAAACCTGTCAATATTTACTCAAAGATGACCACCTAAATGTAATTTTGACTCGTCATCTCACTTTGGTGGCTGCTAAACTGTCTGTTGCAGTTGTTGTGATATGGAATACGAACTCATATATGTTATTTTGTGAATGATATACTAATGATTCAATACTGTAATTTTTTTTTTCCTGGTAATTCTGCTGAACTGTATGTAACCTTGTTGACGTCGTTGGTCGTAATAAATTTATTAAATAATCGTAAGTGCCAGAATAAGGGTGGGATATCGTCCTGTGTGGCAGGTTGGACAGACACCAGATATACCACACTACACCTCATGTAAACTCTGTAACCTTGCTAATGCCAATAACCTTAAACACTATTGCCTTCATTGCCGTACTGTCAGGAATCTTTTACCTCAAGGACAAAAATTTATTCAAACCTGTCAATGTTACTCAAAGATGACCACCTAGACGTAATTTTGACTCGTCATCCACACTTTGGTGGCTGCTAAACTGTCTGTTGCAGTTGTTGTGATAATGGAATACAAACTCATATATGTTATTATTGTAACTGATAAACTGATGATTCAATGCTGTAATTTTCTTTTTATGTGATTTTTTTATGTACTGTATGTAATTGCCAATATGTAACTTTGATTGACGTCTTTGGGCGTAATAAATTTATTAAATAAATAAATCTCTCTCTCCTCTCTCTCTCTCTCTCTCTCTCTCTCTCTCTCTCTCTCTCTCTCCTCTCTCTCTCTTGTATATATATTTGATCTCTTATAATTGAGGGTATCTGTCTCGTGTCCGATCTCGAATCAATATTCAAGTGTGTGCAGTCCTTCCAATTAATAAATTTTCTACATAAAGCTTGTATAGCAAAAGGAGTTTCTGATTGTTCGGCTCTACTGAATGTTAAAGTAAGTGGATGCTTCATAGATAAACGTCTAGTGCACTGGGAACTCAGCCATGATAAATGCTCTCGGCGGACCAAGGATTTGAACCTACGCACTGGGTCGAATCTTTGCCTGCAAGGAGACCTAACTATGCGAGCTATCAAGAGGGGATGTAAGTTCATTGATAGTCCACTGTGCATATACTTATCGAATTCAGAAATCTGTTTTAACTTGAAATCAACCCATCCCCCGCAATGATACGAGATTAGTGAGTTTGTACACAGTTGAAATAATGCCGTTTAAAAAAGAAAAAAAAAAAACACGGTAAAAGTCTTGGAATACATTTCCATTTCAAATGGATGTATTGACGTAATGGAGTGATAATAACAAAGTAATGTATAAATTACGGTCGTCTGTATCTTACTGAAATACAGCTGAGAACAGTATATTTTTACGAAGAGTATCCGATTAAGATTATTTTTTTCTTTCAAGATATAAAATGCCATAGGTGGTTGATATTTACATCGATTAAAATCACGAAGGTTAGTGATACATATTCATTATGAATGAATGTAAGAAAGAAAAATTGCGTATCTAATTTCTTGGAAATCGTGTATCCTCTTTTTTTGAGTTTGGTTAACTTTATGGTTTAAACCTTAGGCTCTGGTGAGGCTAATCCTTTGCAATATCCCCTCATGCTTTTGTGCAGTGTTCTTAGTTTGGGATATCTTTATTTTATTCTATTTTTCTCTTTCTCCTTAAATATATAAATTACTGTTCCTCTTGCTTTGTTCAAGTTTTTCTAGTTATATACGAAATGTTCATTTTAATATTGTTACTTTTCTTAAAATATTTTATTTTTTACCTGTTTCCTTTCCTCACTGGGCTATTTTGCATGTTCGAGCCCTTTAGCTTATAGCATCCTGCTTTACCACCTAGTGTTGTAGCTTAGCAAGTAATAATAATAATAATAATAATAATAATAATAATAATAATGATTAATAATAATAATAATAAAATAAAATAAAAATAGAAATAATAAAATAAAAATAATAATAATAATAATAATAATAATAATAATAATAATAATAATAATAATAATAATAATAATAATATTAATAATAATAATAATAATAATCACAATAATAATATTAATAATAATAACTGATTTAGTTTTCCTCATCACTATAATCTTTAGGGATTTAAAATTTCCTAATTTTAGAGGTTGTTAAATTTCTACCGATTTACCTAATTTTTATTTACGTTTCCGAGAAAAAATATATTTTTTTTCTCTATCATAAATAATGATCAAGTTTACCGTATTTAAAATTGCTCTTAAAAGTAGTTATATTAAATAGATATTGTCATATGTTTGTCTTTCATTTGTACATGAGAAAGAACTGATTAATTTTGTTTTCACAGATCTAGTTGATTGACTGACTTACTTGTGATGATATTCTAAGGAGGAACCTTATCATTTATGAGTTAGAATTTCATTTTACTGGAGCAAAATTACCCTGACAACAAATGATATTTTCTTACCTTTTGTGGAAAGCACCTTAGTTTCTTATTTTTTCTTCCTCTTCTATATTGTAATAGATAAAATATTTTATGTTAGTCATATTCCATGTAAGTAGAGTTGTCAATAATGTGATGTGTATCCTAGCTTGCCCTGTTAAAAAATCAAAATTTCAATTAGGTATTCTCCGTAAAAATATACTGTTCGTAGCCGTATTTCAGTAAAATACTGACGACCCGTGATTTATACTACTTTGTTATTATATTTTACAGGTTTGTGACCGAAATATTGCCCCTTTACGTCAATATATGTCGGGCAACTTCATCCCAGGATTTTTAACGTGTTTTTTTAACAGTGGGGTTATGGTGTCAAATCGAATTTAGAGAAATATTTTGCTAAAATAACTTTTATTTCATTTATCGCTTTTGATTTCTGGCCTCGTTCGAGTCTCCCATAATTATCTTCACATGAAAAAATACTTAATAGACTAACATCGTACCTAAATATAAATGAAAATAACTTACTAAGGACTAAAATCTTTTTCTTTTCCTATCTAGATAACTGTAGAACTTGTATTATTTGAGTCTTTTTACCATATTGCTGATAATAATATCTATTTGCGACTTGACATTAAAGGAAATGTCAATTACTGAGATTATACTGGTATGTTACTGGTTTACACAATATCATTCTCTTTTTTAGGTTTTGGGCTAAATGTCATTGATTAGATTTTTAGCAAATGTTTTCAGAGTTTCGTAGTAATTGATACCATTCTCATTAGAGATTTATGTCCTTAAATCTAAAATAATTTGACCGTGAAAGCCCATGCCCTAAAAGTATAGTCATTCAACTTAAGCTTAAAACAATTTCACAGCAATGGACATCCTAATAACGAGGTCATTAAGAATAATAAATTTTACTACGAAAAACTTTACGGTAGATATTTCGGGAATCCAGATGAAGAGTAGTAAATTTCCTAAGGCTCTTCAAATCTGTTCATCTTTTCAATTCTTGTAACTATTTTCTTCTTTTCCCTAAATATTAGATGATCCTTGGGCGTACTCTACCACTCGCGTAATCTATTTTCACGACACATTCCTTGCTCCTTTTGCTAGATGTAATGATGGTTTTTATAGTGACTCCAGATAGTCATCAGCAATTACGATAAATAAATAAATGTGAATATATATATGTATATATAGTATATATATAAATATAGTATGGATGAATATATAATATATATATATGTATATATTATATATATATATATATATATGTATATATATGTGTGTGTATATATATTTATATATATAATATATTATAATATATATATATATATAATATTATATTATATATATATATATATACATATACATATATATATATATATATATATATATGTCTATACACACATATATATATATGTATATATATATAATATTCATACATATATATATATATATATATATATACATATTATATATAAATATACATATATACATACATAACATACATACATATATATATATATATATATATATTTATATATAAATATATACATATATATAATATTATATATATATATATATATATATATATTTCTTCAGAATACTTTGATTACCATATGTGTGTGTGTATGTATACATTAACACTATTTATAATTCATTTTGGATAAATTTTAAAACTTCGGATATTGTTCAAAGGTCATTACTAATTATTTATTATCCTGCTTATTAGTGATATATTTAAATTACACACGCTGATTTCATAGTAAATGAGAATATTTTATACAAAAAATACAAATCTAATTACAAGATTTTTTTTCTTCTCTCTCTCTCTCTCTCTCTCTCTCTCCTCTCTCTCTCTCTCTCTCACCTACCTATAGAATACTTTATTCCTAGTTCTCGTTGGGAATGTAATCCAGCTGGCATTAAATTGCCTATTAGCACAAAGCACTTGAAAACAAAGGAGGCATATTCCAACCTATACTTGATCTTCAATTCCTTTTCCTTTCTTTTGCTGACGACGTAGAATAGCAATTATCTCTTAATTATGTTCCAGGTTATAGGTTTATTCAATGATAATGAAAATGGTAGAAAGGGTTATAATCCTCTTGATTATTATGTCAAGGAAATCTGTTGACATTATGTATTTTTTTTTCTAAAAATTTCCTTTTCTCTTATAATGAGTTTAGTCACTATTAGTGTGTCAACAAATCACAATGTACATAGATGTGACCACACGAGCACACACACACACACAAACACACACACACTATATATATATATATATATATATATCTACATATATATATATATATATATATATAGTGTGTATATATATATATATATATAAATATATATGTATATATATAATTATATATATATATATATATTATATATAGATTGATAGATAGATAGATATTTATATTTATATATGTGTACATGTATATATATATATATATATACACATATATACATATACGCATATATAAATATAAATATCTATCTATCTATCATTTATATATATATATATATATATATATATACATATATTATATATATATATATATATTATACATATATATATATAGAAAAAGAATTGGGTGCAGAATGTGAAGAGTTTGAATAACTTATGAAGTAAAGCAATTTTTGTCTTGTATTTCTCCTAATTTGAATTATAAGTTTTTCTAGTTGACCTCTTAATGACCGTTGACCTTTTACTGTCCAACGACATAACAGAAGGAAATAAAACCACTGCCTTGTGGTCAAGTGTATCTTGTGTTGTGTTCTGTATGTAGATTTGGTAACCCTCTTATTGCTTACATTATACTGTTAGAGAAAACTGTAATTTCAATCGCAAATTCTCCGTAAATGTATACTGTTCTTAGCCTTGTTTCAGTAAAATACAGGCGACCGTAATTTTACCCTACTTTGTTATTATCTTTTATGGGTAGGTGACCGTAATATCGTTCTTTTTCGTCTATATATCCGTTTTTTAAACGGTAAAAATCCGGGATTAAATGTTGCCAGGCATTCACCGTTTTTTTTTTTTTTTTTTTTTTTTTTCAATGCAAGCTTGTATCAGTGTATTGAACCTCCTTCTGTATACAGATATTCTTTATATGAATTCTTATTCACAGTAAGTTCAATTAAGGTTGATATGCTCCATACCTCTGCCCTAAATTATTTCTATTTTAAATTTTACATAAGGCTAAAATCATTCATATTTAATGACTTCTATTGACTATATAGCTTATATAGTAACTGATCCTAAATTAATAGCAAGGTATTAAAGTAGATCAAAGAGTACAAAGAATTATAACATCCAAATGTTAATGGTGCTAAAGATGGGCGAATAGAAATTTAATATATTTGAACTTTTATTGTCTTTGTTCTAATTCTTCAAGATAATTGTTGATAGGAAAGATGATTTAATTGAAAATATAACTGCTATTACTGATGAATTATACATTAGTAATTTTGGCTGGATTTCAAGGGATATATTTGGTACATTGGTTTGCAAAAATGAGGCATATTTTCACGCGTTATATACTTTTGACTAACTATGTTTTATGCATATGAAATATGTTATGCTAAATAGTGGTTTTGCCTATAGGAATTATTAAAGCAACTATTTTTCCATGCTACTGTTTAATACCTACACATATGTTAATTATTTACCAGTAAAGTTTGAACTAGAATTTTACTTAACACATCATAATATATTATTATTATTAATAATTAATATTAATTAGTAATTCTAATCATTGATAATGATAATGATTGATAATAATATTACTAATCATTAACAATAATAATCTTTATCATTAGTATTTTTATTATTATTATTATTATTATTATTATTATTATTATTATTATTATTGTTATTATTATTATTATTATTATTATTATTATTATTATCAATAATACAATTATAGTACTGACAATAAATATTCATGATAACAATTATTAATATTATTAATGATTAATAATAACACTATTCACTAATAATAATAATAATAATAATAATATAATAACAATAATAATAAGTATTAGTATTAGATTATTATTATTATTATTATTATTATTATTATTATTATTATTATTATTTTCTTCCTCATGAACCTTTTACGTAAATCAACCACAATAAACGAAAATTATTCCTAGAAAAGACTATGAACCAAAACCTTCATCTTTACCTCTAGGGTTTGCTGGCTTCCAAAGTTATCACCGTCTCCCTCAACATTTAGTTTTGAATCAGCATTATGGAAAGAGACTTACGGTCTTACGCTCATCAATGTCTTCATGAAGCTAAAATGTATCTTGGATAGCATCTAGATATCGAACACAGAAAGGGGAATCTATAAGTAACAAGGTAGAGTAGATTTAGGTATAGTATGATAGCATGTTCTCCTATTAGCATGTTTTTTTCTAACCGCCCAATATTACATGTTTTAATGTACACTGTTAAATAAAACCGTAATTTTAATCGGAAATTATCTGTAAAAATATACTGTTCTTAACCGTATTTTAGTAAAATATAGGTGACCGTAATTTTGCCATACTTTGTTATTATCTTTTAAGGGTTGGTGACCGAAATATCACTCTTTTACATTAACGTTAATGATTTGATGTTGAACAGGCTGACATAAGACTTTTTATAGTTTATATATGCATATCTGTTTTGACGTTGTTACTGTTTTTAGAATGAATGGTATATTAATTTGTTCTCATCATTATTATTTCCTTTATTCATCATTTCACCACTGGGCTATCTTTCCCTGTTGTAGCCCTTGGCCTCATAGCATCTTGCTTTTCCAACTAGAGTTGTAGCTTGCCTAGTAATAATAATAATAATAATAATAATAATAATAATAATAATAATAATAATAATATAATAATAATAATAATAATAATAATAATAATAATATATCCCTTTTCAAAACAGTAAAAATCCTGGAATAAATATTGCCAGATATTTACAGTTTTTATTAGTGTAAATTCTTAACAGTGCAACTAATAGTCTTAAGTGAATATTTTCGAAATAACATTTGGATGTGGATTATCGATAGCTAAAACTTGACATATTACGCAGGATTTATTCATAGATTAAATAGTATGGTAGGATAACATTGGCTAGCTAATCTGTCTCTATCTATATCGGTAATTTAAGGATTACCACAACTGCTAGTTTCAACACTAAAAAAGGTTATTGGAAAAATAGTTAGAGGTAGAATTGCCAAAAGGATTCACTGTCTCTTCTTATCATTAGTTAATTCAGGCTACCTTCGGGCACACTTTACTATCTTGTTTATCTTCCTTTTAATTGTTTAAAAGTTTTTTTTTTTATAGTTTATGTGTGAAAAATTTATTATAATGATATTGTTCCTAAACTTCTCTTGTAATATATTTCCTTATCTCATTTCCTCACTGAGCTATTTTCCCTGTTGGTACCCTTGTGCTTATAGCATCCTGCTTTTTCAACAAGGGTTGTACCTTGGCGAGGAATGGTATTCGATGGTAATGTTCACTGTTATATATCATTACACAATGAAACTTCTATTTCTCTGGTTCATATTTCTATTGCTTAATACTAAGGAGTCAATTTTTAAATGTTCTGTGTTTTAATTTTGATTTAATCTGTTATAACATAAATATTATCCAATCTTTAATTGATAATTTTTTTTTCTGATCATTTCCTTTTATCATGTAATTGGTAATTTGCAGAATCCCCGAACTCTTCCCTATTGTCCCATGTAAGAAAAACTTTCCTAATACCCTCCAAATTGTAGATACACAGTTTGTAATCTGTTTAACGAATCATTTACTAATAAATCTTGATAAAGTTATAAAATGATGAAATGCCACAAGTATACTTTTTGTTTAGTGGTCTAATACTACCCTAACTGAATCTAAACTTGCCCCCAGAAAAATAACTATATCATATTAAAGTTCGTTCCCTCTTTAATATGTCTTCTTAAATGAAAAAAAAAAAATCTATGGCTACCATTCGCAATGGCGATATTTGTCGTCAATTCCAACCAATTATGAATATAAAAAGATTGTCGTGGTATACTGTTTTATTAAGGTATACAGTGATATTAACTATCTAAACTTAATACATTGATATTTAAAAAGTAACCATAGAAATTAACATTCCACTTCTAATGTTTTAATGGTTACCAGCCAATAATACCTATTTTCGGAAGGGCAGTTCCAGTTTACGACATGATAAACTACAATGAACTAGCTTTATATCTTGACTTAGCTAACATTTTAAAAAAATAATGATAAATTTACCTTCTGGTTTATTCTAGTCAATAAAAAGCATTTGGTGACTAATCTTTAAAGAACTTATAAAAACCTCTTTACTTCTATGTTTTTACAGAGTATTCGATTACACTAAAATTACCTGTATGTGACTTTAAATTGTTCATATATATAATATATATATATATAATATGTATATATAAATATATATAATATATATATATATATATTTATATATACATATATATATATATATATATGTATATATAAATATATATATATATATATATATATATTTATATATACATTATTATATATATATAATATGTATTATATATACACATATATATTTATATGTATATTTATCTATTTATTTATTTATTTATTCATATATATATATATATATATATATACATATATGTGTGTGTGTATATATATCTATATATCTATCTATCTATCTATATATATATATATATATATATATATTTATATATATACATATATATATATATATATATATATATATGTATATATATCAAACTTCTTTTTTGGATACGCTGATTCCTCCTACTGTAGATATGATGCAAATAGTTTTTTTCGTCAATATACAAAAATAAATCAAATATTCACACATAACACATATGGGATTCTTGTAAAATAATAGAGATGTTATTATATCATAGAAGTCCTATACTAATCTTAATATATATCGAAATACCTTCCTGATCATATGGAAAACTATCTTTTTTCTTTTAGAAACGTCCGGTGCTAATTCATAACACATCCAAAAGAAGAAAATATATTAAACAATTTACAGAAAAACTCCCAGTCATATATATGGTACTGAATTCGAGATAGAAATTAGTAGGGGATCAGCCACCTTTGGTTATAAGGGTTCTGTTGTAATAGGCAATTTAGATTTGGATTTACGAGAATTCGAACATAGCTTGCTGTTTCATGGTCGACGTTTATTGGTGGGTGTGAGACTGAGAGCTAACGAGATTTTGTTTAATGTGGCGGTAAGTTTCAACATCATATCACGAATTTTATCATGTACATTTGCATGAAATATTTTCAATGGAGGGCAATGGAAATAAATAATATTTTATATTGTTATTAAGCTTACGGCAATCAATATACATGTCAATGCACCGTCCTTTTTTAATCTCGTATTTGTGTGTGTGTATTTACATAAAATATTTCCAGTGGAACAAAATGGAAATAAACAATCTTTTATGATATCATTAAGTTGTATGGCAATCAATATACATTATCAATGCACTGTCTTCTTTTTATACTACTGCTATTGAGATCATCAGAGGAGTTTGATATAGAAAAGATTCTTTGATTTAATTGTCAATCTATTTTTCCTTTATATGTAATAGGTACACGAAATTATCTAGTTTACTACTGTGGGATGAGCTCTGCATAAATTAAAAAAAAAAGAAATCCCAAATTTTGTATTGCCAGACGAACCACAAAAAAATCCTTATACTATCAAGGAATTGTGATACAGAAAGATATTTCTTAGGTGTAAGTTTAATGCAAGATTTTTAAGTTGAATCACATGCTTAGATGAGGTATTTATCTGTATAGTCATAAACGATACCATGTCAATATCACGCTCAATATTAGCTATGTATTTTCTTTAATGGTTAATGTTCATTGGTGATATTATAAAATATTACTTCCATCCTCCATTCAGTGATCTTACCAATATGAGTTGTACTGATTCGTAAATTATATGGATACTCTATGCAACAAAATAGCGCTACATGTATCGTGCAACATAATTCATCTTTACGTATATGACTTCAATTAAGTAAGTAATTATAAGTACTGGTGCGTTTACGCTTCAGAAGAGTGATTATCTCAATAGTTTATATCCTGTAATAGGATATGATCCTTTTGTATATTTATAATTGGTGCTCATTTGTTTGTTTTCAATCTCTGATGCTTATTCTTGTTTACGATGAGATTAATCATCTGGGACGCCTGCAAATAACCAAGCTTATTTATAAACTATTCGTCATCCTTAAGTACTGAAAGAAGCACAACAGACCCACCCTTCTGATAGCATTAACTAACACAGGCACATACAACAGGTAACTTCTAGTTTAGAATTACACTGAATATTCTCATTGAGTTGCAACATGGTCAATGCAGATGGAAATTTCAGGTCTTATTCTTAATTAAATTACTTATTTTCAATTTTGGGTTGTGGATAATGTGGTAACGTCCCTGACTGGGTGAACGCCAGAATCCAAGATGGGGTTCGAGTCCCGTTCAATTCGTAGTTTCTTTAGTCGCTGGAGCCTATAGGTCTATCTGCTAAGTCCTTCAGCAGCTAATGCCTGGCCCCTCCTTGGTGCCTAGCTTGGGTGAAGAGGCGCTTGGGTGCTGATCATTGTGTATATGGTCAGTCTCTTGGCATTTTCCTGTTTGATAGGGCCATGTCACTGTCCCTTGCCCCTGCCCTTCGTGAGTAGTCTTTAAACCTTTAGCATTGCAAGGTTCAATGCATGTTGTTTATCATACTCGTGCATCAAGTTCTTGGCATATGCTATTTTTTCGATTTTACACTGCAACCTCCAAACAAAATATGGAATTCCCAATGTGGGATTAAGACCCTTGTTAGTTAAGGATTATTTCTCCAGAATCAGTGTCAACATTCATACCCAATTTACTAATAGCCTCCATA
>NC_090740.1:43431399-43436399 GCF_036898095.1 Palaemon carinicauda
AAATATTACTCCATTTAAGTAACAAATTCTACATTATTCGAAGTAAGCATTTTATAGTATTTGAAATAAATGAACATCATGCAGTATTTTTTCTGGAATAAAATATCATGTAGAAATTCAATTATGTAGTGATCTTCAATTTCATAATTCACAAAAAGTAGAATATCTTTTAATAATTATCATACAAATCAAATACAGATTACGGCTAAACAAAAAGTGGAATATCTTTTAATATTTATCTAGAAAATCAAATACAGAATACGGATCATGAAACCCTTGATCTCTCTCTCGCCTTTAACCTGCAATGCACTGACGATCAAACAGCGAACAGTGTTTGAATTGTAATCAAAATCTAAATCGAAATGGAACTAGAGAGTCGATCACAATGGGGGGCCTTCAAACAAAAGGCATAGCCGGTTCAAAGGTACAAGATTTCCTATTCATTTTCCTTTAACAGATTACCATTGTCTCTGCCAGTGAGGGAATTGCGTAATTTCTCCTTTCCTAATTATTGCTTTAATTGGCCATGATTGTGGAAAATAGAATGATACGTTGGAAATATATTAAAAAAAAACTGTGGAACTATTTTAGACTTTAATTTCGAAACTATATATTCAAAAATTTTGCTACGTCTATGCTTATATATAGATATATATATATATATATATATACATACATATATATATATATATATATATATGTATGTATATATATGTATATATAAATATATATATATATATATATATATATAAATATATATATATATATATATATGTATATATATATATATATATATAAATTTCTACCTCATACTTGGGATCGAACGCTAGCCTCTTCTAATGAAAGGCCAGGTCGAAACCAACCATGCCACGAGAGGCCATAAAAGGAAATCCGAACCTGACGCTAATCTAGCTGTCCGAGGATTTACCTGGCGATGTTGTGTTGATATTTATCCATATTGACTCATAATGGGTAATTTCAATGAATTACTACCAATTGTGTCACGTGGTGGGCCGGGGAAATGGGGTAAAACTCGCTGGTAAATCCTCGGACAGCTAGATTAGCGTCAGGTTCGGATTTCCTTTAATGGCCTCTCGTAGCATGGTTGGTTTCGACCTGGCCTTTCATTAGAAGGGGCTAGCGTTCGATCCCAAGTATGAGGTAGAAATTTATTTCTATTTGAACACGATGTTGTGTTGATATTTATCCATATTGACTCATTAGGGGTAATTTGAATGAATTACTACCAATTTTGTCACGTGGTGGGCCGGGGAAATCGGGTAAAACTCGGTGGTAAGCGACTGATGTCTCGCCAGATAAATCCTTGGACAGCTAGATTAGCGTCAGGTTCTGATTTCCTTTTATGGCCTCTCGTGGCAGGGTTGGTTTCGACCTGGCCTTTCATTAGAAGGGGCTAGCGTTCGATCCCAAGTATGAGGTAGAAATTTATTACTATTTGAACACGATGTTGTGTTGATATTTATCCATATTGACCCATTAAGGGTAATTTGAATGAATTACTACCAATTGTGTCACGTGGTGGGCCGGGGAAATCGGGTAAAACTCGCTGGTAAGAGACTGATGTCTCGCCAGGTAAATCCTCGGACAGCTAGATTAGCGTCAGGTTCGGATTTCCTTTTATGGCCTTTCGTGGTATGGTTGGTTTCGACCTGGCCTTTCATAAGAAGGGGCTAGCGTTCGATCCCAAGTATGAGGTAGAAATTTATTTCTATTTGAACACGATGTTGTGTTAATATTTATCCATATTGACTCATTAGGGGTAATTTGAATGAATTACTACCAATTGTGTCACGTGGTGGGCCGGGGAAATCGGGTAAAACTCGCTGGTAAGAGAAAGATGTCTCGCCAGGTAAATCCTCGGACAGCTAGATTAGCGTCAGGTTCGGATTCCCTTTTATGGCCTCTCGTGGCATGGTTGGTTTCGACCTGGCCTTTCATTAGAAGGGGCTAGCGTTCGATCCCAAGTATGAGGTAGAGATTTATTTCTATTTGAACACGATGTTGTGTTGATATTTATCCATATTAACTCATTAAGGGTAATTTGAATGAATTACTACCAATTGTGTCACGTGATGAGCCGGGGAAATCGGGTAAAACTCGCTGGTAAGAGACTGATGTCTCGCCAGGTAAATCCTCGGACAGCTAGATTAGCGTCAGGTTCGGATTTCCTTTTATGGCCTCTCGTGGCATGGTTGGTTTCGACTTGGCCTTTCATTAGAAGGGGCTAGTGTTTGATCCCAAGTATGAGGTAGAAATTTATTTCTATTTGAACACGATGTTGTGTTGATATTTATCCATATTGACTCATTAGGGGTAATTTGAATGAATTACTACCAATTGTGTCCCGTGGTGGGCCGGGGAATTCGGGTAAAACTCGCTGGTAAGAGACTGATGTCTCGCCAGGTAAATCCTCGGACAGCTAGATTAGCGTCAGGTTCGGATTTCCTTTTATGGCCTCTCGTGGGATGGTTGGTTTCGACCTGGCCTTTCATTAGAAGGGGCTAGCGTTCGATCCCAAGTATGAGGTAGAAATTTATTTCTATTTGAACACGATGTTGTTTTGATATTTATCCATATATATATATATATATACACACACACACATATATATATGTGTATATATATATATATATATATATGTATTTATATACATATATATACATATATATATATATATATATATATACTGTATATATATATATATATATATATTTATATATATATATATATACATATATATATATATATATATAAATATATAAATATATATATATATATATTTATATATATATATATATACATATATATATATATATATGTGTGTATATATATATATATATATATATGTACTTCTATATATGTATATATATATATATATATATAAATATATATATATATATATTTATATATATATATATATATATTCACATATATATATATATATATATATAAATATATGAATATATATATATATATATATAGATATATATATATATATATATATATGTATATATATATATATATATATAAATATATATATATATATATATATGTATGTATATATATATATATATATATACTAGTAACAATAAATAACATATGAAGTTTAATAAATGTCGTAGGCCCAAAAGCTGTCCCTATGTTTGGTGACGTCATATTTTCAGCGGAAAGCGACCGGGCAATACAGGGAGATACTGAGTACGCAATAAATCTTATAGACAAGAAATAAAACTGGTTTTCCCTTTGCAAATAAGACTCTTAAGGTGTATGATTCCAGCGAGTCTTTATTAGCTCCAATTCATTTCTCACGCTCCAAGACATTTCCTTTCATCAAGTGCCACCTAATGAAATCCGATTTCTCATCAGAGTTTTCGGATATTTTTTTCAATCTTTATACATCAATGAAGACGCACACGTGTTTCCATAGGAAATATATCGTAGGCAAAAATATGCTGTAGACTTATGTTTTTATGTTTATTTGTGTGCGTTATTTACCATCTATTTATCTCTCTGTTATTTCCTGCATACCTATATGTCTACCTGGTTATTTATTCAGTTACCTATTCAATTTTCCGTTTACCTTCTTATCTTTTTATCGATAAAGAGGTGAGATTTAAGGTTCATTGCGTCAATAAGAGTAGGGAGAGATGATGATAATAATGATGGTGATGATGATGAAAGATGATTAGTATTTCTGGGAAAAATAATCTCGTTTACTACAAGAATTCCGAGAAATTCCATGATGTATTAATCACTATGTCAATAAGAAAACTTAACAAAGCTATTCTTTATCACAACTAGAGGGGCATTATTGAAAAATACATACTACAATAAAATGATAATAGTGTGTTGGTGATGAACATAATTTATGCAGAATGGAAGAAAGAGGAATGGTTGTTTTGCTGTAGAAAGATAAAAGTTTTAACGGCGGCTTTTGCTGCTGCAGTCATCATCTCCTCTTATGCCTATATTAACACAAAGGGTCTCGGTTAGATTTCGCCAGTCGTCTCTGTCTTGAGCTTTTAATTCAATACTTCTCCATGCAACATCATCTACTTCGTGTTTCATAGTCCTCAGCCATGTAGGCCTTGGTGTTCCAGCTCTTCTAGTGTCTTGTGCAATGATGCCACAGTGCTGTAGAGGTGTAAGATATCAATTGATAAAATAACACAAATGATGATAGGATTTTTTTATCTAAGTCATTGTGGAATTAAAAAGGAAGTTTGTATATGGGTCATATAGTTATAAATGATAAAAACTCCATGTATTATCAAAGCCTTGAAAAAAATATCATGAGCGAAAATAAAGATTTTTCTTATGCAGGAAGCAGAACGAAATTTATTAAACTGAATATATGTAGAGTGAAGGATTTTGCATAAAGGTGGTTATATGGATAAGCTAAAACCATAAATATACATAAACGAATGTTGACAGAAAAAGTGGAATGAATTATATAATAACTGGGTGATAATATAATAGGGGATTGTAGAATGGGGGAAGAATTGATTATATAATTAACACAGCGTGGGAATGAGCAAAGTACATGCATTAAACCAGGTGAGACTAGTAGTTACTAAAATTAGGTGAGGTGGATACATGATGAAGTCTATTAAGCTATTTCTCGCATATAAAGCAAATTGAGAATTTGGGATGGTATTGAAATATAGAAATTTAAGTAGTAAGTCCCAGATAAACTGATATGTAGGAGTGGTAGCGAAATAGTAATAGTGGTATTGTAGGTTCTCCATTGTTTGTTCATGTGGATATATACAGTATATAAATCACAAAGGTTATACGTGAGAACTGGAGTGAGACCTACAGAGAAGTAGGTGACATAAAACAAAAAAAAAAAAATTTAATGGATCGCATGGAAATGTAATGAAGATAATATATATTAAATGCTTGAAACATACTTGTCATTTATAAGCAGCATATGGGAAAACGAAATAATTCAAATTGGTATTCATTTTACCTAATTT
>NC_090740.1:43446399-43451399 GCF_036898095.1 Palaemon carinicauda
ACAGAAACTAATTAAAACGTTTGAAAATCATAAATCAAGATATTCTGCGCAGCAATTGGCTCATCTATTTCTCATTTCTATTATCAGATTTTTTCATAAATAATCACACCATATATGAATTCCATAAATAATAGTTTATTAGTTATAGATTTATATTTTGGGGTAAAAAGTACGTATATCTTGTTTTATCGCATACCAGCAAACCATCCGTTGAATTACAATAAAGTTATTATCACACTGTATTTTTAATAAATAAATTTGAAAGAAAAATGCTTCAAAGCCTTTAAACTCTAGTTTCCCGTAAGACAGTATAGAATATACGAGTATTATATGAAGTATTTTTTTCTTTTTATTAAAAGGGACATGCTATGGTAATATCATTGGGGACTTATCTAGAACTTTTGATATAGACAATACTTCATGCTTGTAATCTTAAAAAAGATATATAAGGAGTGACATCAGGTAGAGATTTATCTTATTCAGAATGGCTTGAAAGTGAAGAAATATATATATATATATATATATATATGTATATATACTGTATATATACATATGTATATATACATATATATATATATATATATATGTGTGTGTGTGTGTATACATATAAATATTTGTAAATATATGTATATAGATATATATATATATATATATATGTATGTATATATATATATATATATATATATTTTCACACACACACACACTCACACACACACATACACACACACACACACACACATATATATATATATATATATATGAAAAACATAAATTGTAGAAAATAAAGTTGATATGTTTCAAACTATTAATCGTCTTTCTATTTAAATGCAAAATCAAACCATTGCTCTCTAGTCTTGGATAGGGCCATAGCCTCTGTACCATTGTCTTCCACTGTCTTGGGTTAGAGATCTCTTCCTTGGGGGTACACTAGAGCACGCTGTTCTGTCTTGTTTCTTTTTCTCTTGTTTTATTAAAGTTTTTATAGTTTATATAAAATATTAATTTTAATGATGTTATTCTTCCAAAAAAATTTTATTTTTCCTTGTTTCCTTTCCTCACTGGGCTATTTTCCCTGTTGGAGCCCCTGGCTTACAGTATCTTTCTTTTGAAACTAGTGTTGTAACTTAGCAAGTAATAATAATAATAATAATAATAATAATAATAATAATAATAATAATAATAATAATAATAATAATAATGAATAGGTATCTATTTAAAGTTTAGCATTTTGATGTAACAAGGCGGAGGGGATAATGCCAGTTTTGAGTACCCTAACCTCAACTCAAATGTAATATGTGCACCAAAATCATAATAGAATTCTAGTCGTATATATCAACATGAGTGAATGAATAAGTAAGATATTGCTTTAGTATCAGAAACAAAAAGCCATCGTTTTGATTCATGGATTGGAAATATGTACATATTCTCTGTCAGGAATGATTTATTACTTGAATGTTAATCTCATGCAATTTGAAATTTACTACCAGTCATATTGTGGTTTAGCAATATTTTTCTGGCTGCTCGTAATAATATGACCTAGATGTTAATTTCAATGCAGAATCTTTGATATTCTCTATAATAAAAAGTCATCAATAATGATTTATCCAAAGTTAAAAGTGAATTCTATTACAATTGTGGCTGATTTGTATATTTACTGCAAGAAAACAAATACAGTTTCTCTATCCAATCAAGAAAGGTATTGAATTTTACTTTCTATAATAAGTAATTCTTCCCCTTTCTATGTATTTCATTTAGAAGGTATCTCCAGTAAGGATTTCTCAAATCTAGTTTAGTCACTCCTTACCCTTAGAAATCAATACTTTGAATCCCATATTGTTTGCATTTGATATGGCACTAGTTAACAAAAATTAGGGGTTACCCACAGAAATAATAGATATAAAAAAAAGATTGTTGAAATATATTTGTGATGATTTTCAAAGATAATTTGGCACAGGTAAATTATTTTAAAAACTGGCTTTAACGTTGCCGAGTTGAATAAAATATGAAGCATTTTTTTTTCTACAGGTAGCGATAGTAAACCCCTGGGCTTTATTCCCTACTATATGTAGAGGAATTCGTAATTTTTCTTTCATATATAAGTTCCAAACACACAACTTCCATTTATCCTTTTCCTTGCCCTACATTAGAACAAAGACCAGTTTCATATAAAGTTAATTCCTGCATTTTCCCAATATAAATTTTTAATAATTTCTAGGAATGTTGCAAATAATTTTTGGAGCTCAGGCCATGTCGTCCTGATTGAAGTTCCTAAAAGGTAGCTTCCTAGTGTATATTTGACTACAGTGATATTCCTAGAGAGTTTTACCTTGAGGTATTCAGAATTCTAACTCCTGGAGCGAATATCCCTAAATAAATATCACAGGATATCGCATAATATCAGAGGACGTATTCTTGACGCGTCACATAGCTATCTTCACCCCGAACAGTATTAACGCTTTGAGGGGTTACAGTGACAAGAATCTGAAACGAGAATGAAAAGAGAGCCATTCATAAGGCATCTCTCCTATTCCGTTTCCAGTCTGTATCTGATGAAGGCAGTAGCACCCTCTTTATTCCTTGTAGCGATATACGAGGTGCTACAGATACTGTATTATAGGGAGGGGTGGATAAGCCCTTTTATAATAAAAGGAAGGGCGGGTTCATCTGACGACATGGCTACCTCACCCAAAAATTGATTTTTCGCTTCTCTCAAAATCCGTTTTTTGGGGTCAGGCCATGTCGTCCTGATGGAAGTTTACCAGAGCATTACTGTATCTGTGGATTCTCAAATAGTGCCGTACTCTCAAGAAAATATTTTCCTGGTCCGTCTAGACCTAGAGACCTATGATGTTACCGTCATACATCATATCATCTAAGCATGAACTATGTTAGTGCTTCCTACCCCCTACAGGGAAGAGTCGTACTAGACTCTGGAAAAAGTCTTGAGGAGCATATAATAACTATGGATGAAAAAATGACAAGCTTGTATAGTGGTCTCGCCTATACATTAAAAAGCAAAGTTTATATAAGAGTCACCAATGTCAGTATGAATTTCTGACATATCCCCCAATGTGACTACTCTTATTAACTATTGGATCACAGTTGTATCCACATAGGAACAAGTTTTGCATCTCTACAACCATCCCCTTAGGGTACAACGTCAACCCTTCCTAAGGAAGGGTTGAAGTGAGTGGACTTTTGCTTGAATAAGGGAACAGTCTTAAAAGACATACCATGATAAAAATATCCATATTTCAATCTTAATGCTCAGTACATTTCTAATAAAATGAGTGTGGGCGAATAAGACGCAGGGTTTACTATGAACTAGTAAATTAAAATTTAATAAACATACATATCATATCAACATTTATAAAATTTATAAAATATGGATGATATCCGTTAAAGCATAAAGAAAACAGTCAACAGAAAATATTGTTTCGTCTACCAGGAAACAGATTAGCCACTTTCATTGAATTATTAATAATAATGATACAATCTATATACTGTTTATTTACACTAGCGTAAGAAACGCTTGGCACAAGTGTCCGTATTATGCTATAGTTCACCAACGTCAATGGAACAGTTCGTAAGGACACTTTCGTGGCCTATCGCTCAGTGTGTAGTAACATACAGTGACTACACACCCACCCTCTTAATTAATCGTCCCAAATTAATTACACTGTTCCTCGCAGAGTTAAAACAGAAGGTTAAAGAATTCTACCTGCTGCTACCACAGACCTCTTGAGTTGCTCCACTTGCTTCGCATGGTGCATAAAGAACACCTTGGATGACTACCAGCTGGTGTACAAAAAAGAATGTTCAAAGTCCATATAATTAAAGAAATTTTATGGAGGCGGCAACTTTCCTCGGATCATGACTAGCGGGTGAACTGTCTTGATCCATTCTGCGAATAACACGGGTGATTTTTGCTCTTAGTTATAGATAACTGTGAACCCAGGGTTTCTCCTCTGAATAGCTGTCCTCCCATAAAGTCTGAAGTTCTATGAAGATAGACCTTTAGGCACTCCAATGGACATAGAGATGCATCCTCCTTCAGAGGGCAGATTCTCTAGGGACCCCACCTGTTGGTGGGTAGCTTGTTCTTGGTAAGAAACGTTGGGTCTGGAAATAGATTCAGTTCTCCCTCCAAGAACTGGACGTGGCCTACCTCTGTAGAGAAAGCCACTAATTCACAAACTCTAGCCCCCAATGCGAGTAAAAGCAGAAATATGACTTTTAATTCAAAACCTTCTAAGCGCATTCCTCATTGTTCATTGTTTATGCACAGTGAAGAATTTTATCTAATGACTATGCAAAGGGTCTTTGGAGGCGCTGAAGGGCTAAGCCTAGCATGGGCCTTCGTAATTCATTAAGAACGTCGTTAGAAAGGTCGACATGTAAGGCATATAGTATCTGTCTTGTCAAGGCAGGCTTGAACAATAGTATTGTGTTGGCTGCTAAACGTTGCTCATGAAGGTGAATGAAGAATGATAAATAGGAATCTGTCTAAATTTATTTTGGTTTCTTAGCCTTGACAAAGGATATCTGTTTCTTCCCTGAAGCCTTATAATGTCTTCTGGTTTCCTCCAAAAGTCTAAACTGACTTTTAACACCGAATCTTTTTCTCAACACTAAGGAGAGAAAATCATGAGATGTAGGTTCCGTGTTTTCTCTAATGAAGCGAAGACAGTCGACTTCTGTACTCGCTGAGACAGGGATGGATCCGGTACCGGTACGAATTTTAGTCGTAGTTCCAATGCCAGAGGGAACCACATGCTATTTGGCCACTTGTGGGCCACTATTGCTGCTTTCCCTTTGAAGGATCTCAGCATGTCGAGGACCTTCAAAAGGAGGTTGTGCGGAGGGAACAGATAAATACTAGACCATCTGTTCCAGTCTAGGGACATAGCGTCCACTGCCTCCGCTAGCGGATCCTCGTATAGGGACACGTAACGATCTATTTTCTTGTCTTTCGTCGCAAACAGGTCTATCTGCAGCTC